>NC_088883.1:10729057-10994057 GCF_032884065.1 Artemia franciscana
AATAAAATAACTTCTCAAAATCATATGAGCACGCGAAATACCCCCTAGAATAGGGGACTCCAACGCCTGCGGCAGAGGCGTTGAAGTTGCCTGGTAGCAGTCCAGTGGGCTGCTACAAATTGGGGCAAATGGTATCGTAGCTTAGACCTTTTCTGCTGCAGGGAAGTGAAATAGCACCGGAAATTGACTGCTTGTGAAAAAATTTTTAGGTATTAAAGTCTAGTAATAGTGACAAATCCAGTGATACGTTATGAAATTGCTAGAACCCTAGCTTAGGCCCTAGAGGGTGTTTCCAAGCTTGTGACTCCATCCCGTTCGTACTTGGTAAGGCTCAGAATCTTCAATATAAAATAGGTCCATACCTGTCCCAACTTATAAAAAAAAAATCAGATTAGCTTAGAACACACCTCAATTAAAGAGAATCATCTTACAAGATCCATGCTCGAGATGTACCTACTTTTTTTCCTTTTTATTTAAAGAGGAAAGAACTACAAAAAGTCCCCGTGTGCTTTCGCAACAGCTCAGTTCTTAAATTTGTCGACTCACCAGAATTGCCAGTGAATAACGCCATCAAATGTTGAGCGTGTCAGCATTGACACTATCAGCTATTTGAATCCAAGCAGTGTGCCGTTGCAACGTCAGACAGCTGTTTTCTGTTTTTTTGTTTTTGTTTTTTTTTTTTTTTTTTTCTGGGCATCTGTTCTCTTTGGCTCTAATGAAAGCTAAAAAAGAATGTCTGCAGGGAAGTTGGTTCTTATTTTTTATTGAATGAAAAAAAGTTGTTTTTCTAGTGAAAGTTAGGAGCAACATTAAAATTTTAAATAAACAGAAATTATTCGGTATATAATGGGGTGCTGCCCCCTCCTCAATACCCCTCTCTTTACACTAAAGTTCTTTAGTGCTTCTAAAAATGGTCTTTTAAAATTCCCTTGTGTTTCAGGAATTGTTCTTATAGAACTGGGACAAAATGTCGAATTTAAGCGTAAAGAGTGGGGTATTTATGAGGGGGCAGGCCTCCTCATATACGGAATAATTAATGTTGGTTTTAAGTTTTTATGTCACTCCTTACTTTCATTGGACTTTTTTTTTAATTTCTGATTGTTTTTGAGGTTGCTCCTGTGTAGAAAATATTTCCCAGAATCCACCCCAAAGGAAAGATTTCAGGCAGAAAATTTCCCCATGGAAAGTTTCTTCTGATGACAATTTCTCTATGGAGAATTTCACTCATGGAAAATCCCCCACGTAAAAAACCCCGAGAGATTTCTAACTCCACTGTGAATTTCCCCCAGACAATTCCTCCAGAATATCTCCACATGTAAAATGTGGCTTCCGACGAGGAAATAAGACATATAAAATAACTTCGTATACGAATTATGACAAATTCTAGTACTACTAGATAGACCTTAAAATGGTTAACATACTTAGGCTATGAAATGCAAAATAATTCTTTTGATAACCAACTTGAATTAATATTAAAATGCACTTTACCCTTTTTTTTGCAAAAAAAAACTAAAAAAGTTTATGAATAATTTGTCTATATGATTATTATTTTTCATCAAAATAGTTATAACTTTGTTTTCTCGGTTACTTCTTTTAATTGTGTCAATTTATTTACGTTAGGCATTGGCCACTTTGATGTCATTGGCCACTTTGATTATCTGGATGCTTATCTTGCTGCTCTGCGTGGTAGGATAGTAAAGAGAAATGTAAAATTGTTGATTTTGCCTATGTTTAAAGAATTGTTCTATTTACTATGTGACATAATGGTCATAGCATTCAAATTTATTAAAAATAAAAAAGATACAGAAAAAATCACAAATACATTAACAAAACAATATGTACCCTTTTAAGTATAGAAAGCTTAATAAGTTGCCTAAAACCGACTTAGGATGTTATACGCTCAAAAAGGCAACTAAATTTCCAAGGATTAAAAATTATAAACAACAAAATACACGTGCTCAACGTTTCAAACCAAGAAGAAAAGATAGCCTTCTATCTTGGACCACCTAAATTTGATCGGTTTTGTAGATTTCAATATTATAATAGCACTGTACTGAGCCGATTGCCACACTGTCCGTTATTGTCACACTGTCCAACTGTCCATAACTGTCCGTTATTGTCACACTGTCCAACTGTCCATAACTGTCCATTCAGTTATGATGCATACGTTAGGTTATGTCACAATATCCTTCATAAATCTAGATGTTATGCACACTAGTACAAGAAATTGTATTAGGATCTAGTTCAACCTAGTTTACATTGCTAAGGTTCATTCTAAGCACTATACAGTTTAAGCCTCCCATCATGCAACAGTGACTTCAATAGGGGGTTTTAGGGATGTATTTCGCCCTATATTTTTGCCCCCCTTAATTTTAAAATAAATAATTGCTTTGCACTTCATTGAAAAATTGCAAATTTCCTCCCGCCCTAGATAAAAAAAAAATGCCGCCCCTCTAAATTTCCGTGGATTAACGCCCTTACATTATAAAGCAAAAATTACCTACTTAGGATATTTCCCTCCCCTACACGGAAATAAGTTTGTTTTGACTTCGGCAAAATACGTTACTTTCGCACTACTTGTGTCCACCCTGGCAAACTTGTAATCTGATGAAGTAGGGGATGAACTCCGTATGTTCTGATATTTCGTTTTTGGAATTGATGCAACCTCTAGCGCTGTGGGTATTTCATGTTGATATTCATGTAAGCACAAACGTCAATTTTCGGGGATATTTCGGAGAACCAAATATTTGTTTGTGGGAATTTGGCGAAACTTGGAAAAAAAAATCGGAAATAATGAGAGTACTGTCTGAAGAGTCAAGTTAAAAATTGTAAAAATCGCCATATACATTTTTAGTAGAAGCATTTTCATGTTATCAAATTGAAATGTTCCTATCCTACACCACTACGGAAACAAAATTTTATCTTTTCTTCTTAAGAGTTAGGCCAATTTTGTCGGAAAAAAACAATTTGTAATTTGTCTCATTAGTGCTAGGGGTGCCAACAATGCATAATATCTTCGCCAAGTTTAGAAATGTAGACCTCGCGAAGTAAAAGGGGGAAGTATTGGCAAAACATTACTTACACATCCGGACTTTTTTTTACGGACTTTTCTTTTGCAAATCAACATTATTTGTGTTGAAATAAGACAGGCTTTCCTAAGGTTTGGAACGGTTTAAGCCTTAGATGCTTGTAAATCTTTAATTCTCACAGCAATGTTTTACGACCACATTTATAGTGCCTGCTCAAAGCAGCAAGGACTGTAAAAATAAAATTTATGTGTTTGAATAAGCTAGGTGGAAGCTTTCACAGCCCTCCAAATTTTTGGTCACTTAAAAAGGGCACTAGAACTTCTAATTTCCGTTAGAATGAGCCCTCTTGCGACACAATAAAAATATACAAAAATCTAGTATAGAAGACCTTCATAAGAGAGGGCACCAAATAAAAAATTGTAAAAGACCAACCAAAATGAGCTAAAAAAAAATATCAAATAGCCAACGGTGTAGTTTTCCTTATGAACGTATATATATCTTTGGACAGTTTGAAACAACCTAAAAAAAAAAATCGTAGAGAATCGCTGTTTTCAGGTGTCAATATACCTCGAAGGGCAATTTTTTTTTATGTCCTTTATTCTTTAGAGAATGGGCTATTTTGGGAACTTCTTTCATTTAACAAGGATACCTTTTTCCGATTCGACGGCATTTTGACCAAATAATTTTCGTACTGCCTTTCGGAAGGCCTTGTTCCTATAAATATATAAAATAGGATTGTAAATAGCATGAATTATTAAATTTTCTCTCTGGAACATAATTATGTTGTATATATACCGACACTCTAAATATAAGAAGCAACGGCGATTTATAATTCCACATAAAAGTAAATTGATGACATACACCCAGTAAGGTATTATTGCTAATAGAATGGTCTTTGACGCACGAAGCCCCTCTCGTTGTGTTTTATTAATGTGCTGAGGGTGCAACATATCTTGCGACCCTTCCGTAACCCCTGTTGATGTTGTGTTTGCATAAGAATTGGAGTGTAGACTATCCACCCGATTTCTTGGCCAAAATCTTTTTCTTTTTTTATCATATTGGGTACTCAATTTTGCTATTTTATGACTTTTCATATAAAATATAGCAGATATTAATGCACTTATGAAACCTATAATTGAGCCGATCCTTCCTCGTCTTAAGCTGTATTCACACTGTAGCTGCTGCATCCCAGTTATATACGGTAACTGCGCCAAAATATAATGAATAACAAAGAATGTTAGAATAAACACAAATACTCTTTTCTTCGTCACATAAACAATGTGCTTGAAAGGATGTTTAATAGCGTACCATGTATCAATCGAAGCGGAAGCAAGAGTAAATGTGAGGTAGGAGTATGGTGCCCAGTTATTCGACATATATATTAAACATAGAACTTCCCAATCCAGAAGTCTACTAAATGTTTCAAATCCTTGACCAAGTAAAACTCCAATGCTGGCAAAGCAAGTACCAAACCAAAAGGCGTGCATTGGCGCTTTTAAATGTTTACTCACAATTATTACTATGCACACTATGCAGTTTAATAATATTCCAAAAGTAATTCCAAAAAGTCGTGAACATTTTACGAAAGTATATCGAAGGAGCGGGTCAGAAGTGGAGAATGGGAAGTATAGATGCCCTTGAATATTTATCACAATAAGCTCTGTTTCGTTCATTCTTGATTTTCATACTAAGTCAGATTCTATACATCTTTGTATAACTCACTTTTTTTGTTGTTATGGTTACTTTTCTTTGACATAGAAAAAAGAAATGTTCGTTCTGAAAGAAAAGACAAGTCAATTTTTTCTAACATAAAGGTTATCTTTTTTTAGGTTGCAACTAACAAAAGGAAGGGGATATTTATATACAAATATACAGGAACCAGTAACATTTTCTCAGGTAGCAACTTTAAGTATTCAGTGTAGTGTTACTGGATTAGAGTACACTTTTTAGAAAAGAACTTTTTGGAAAAGAGTACTTTTTTGAAAACTTATTTTCCCAATAATGTATCCCAGCTGAAGTCCGAGGATTTTTCTTTTAATGCTAGTAACCAATGTAAAATATATTTGGTACATAGATATACCTTAGGTGGTTCGATATTCACCGGTGAAAATCCAAAATAAGGATATTTAACAAATATTTCGGACATAAACCAAGCGACTATGTGTTTGTTGACATTCACCAAGCACTAATGGTGAATGTTGAGCATTTCTGAGATTTATATTTCTGAGATTTTAACCTAATGTCTAACCCATTTTTGAGCATTATAACCTAGTCTGTCACCATCAAAATTTGTATAAGACTGACAAAGCTGACTGGTCAACAAACACATAGTCGCTTGGTTTATGTCCGAAATATTTGTTTGGACCTTATTTCGGACTTTCACCTTAGGAACGCCGACATTCACCGGTGAAAGTCCGAAATAAGTATATTTAACTAATATACTTAATAGACTGACAAAGCTGACTGGTCAACAAACACATAGTCGGTTGGTCTATGTCCGAAATATTAGTTCAATATACTTATTTCGGACTTTCACTGGTGAATGTCGGCGTTCCTAAGGTGAAAGTCCGAAATAAGGTCCAAAACAAATATTTCGGACATAAACCAAGCGACTATGTGTTTGTTGACATTCACCAAGCCCTAATGGTGAATGTTGATCATTTCTGAGATTTATATTTCTGAGATTTTAACCTAATGCCTAACCCATTTCTGAGCTTTATAACCTAATCTGTCACCATCAAAATTTGTATAAGACTGACAAAGCTGACTGGTCAACAAACACATAGTCGCTTGGTCTATGTCCGAAATATTAGTTAAATATACTTATTTCGGACTTTCACCGGTGAATGTCGGCGTTCCTAAGGTGAAAGTCCGAAATAAGGTCCAAAACAAATATTTCGGACATAAACCAAGCGACTATGTGTTTGTTGACATTCACCAAGCCCTAATGGTGAATGTTGATCATTTCTGAGATTTATATTTCTGAGATTTTAACCTAATGTCTAACCCATTTCTGAGCTTTATAACCTAATCTGTCACCATCAAAATTTGTATAAGACTGACAAAGCTGACTGGTCAACAAACACATAGTCGCTTGGTCTATGTCCGAAATATTAGTTAAATATACTTATTTCGGACTTTCACTGGTGAATGTCGGCGTTCCTAAGGTGAAAGTCCGAAATAAGGTCCAAAACAAATATTTCGGACATAAACCAAGCGACTATGTGTTTGTTGACATTCGCCAAGCACTAATGGTGAATGTTGATCATTTCTGAGATTTATATTTCTGAGATTTTAACCTAATGTCTAACCCATTTCTGAGCTTTATAACCTAATCTGTCACCATCAAAATTTGTATAAGACTGACAAAGCTGACTGGTCAACAAACACATAGTCGCTTGGTCTATGTCCGAAATATTATTTAAATATCCTTATTTCGGACTTTCACTGGTGAATGTTGGTGTTCACCAGACTTCGGTCTTTTGCGGTAACATATAAACGTATATGTGGTATATACGCATAAGGTGTTTAAACAAATAAATGGTATATGCAGGTAACGTCCGTATAGGCAGTATATACTTAGTAATTATTTGGCGAATGTTGTCAACCAGACAGTCTTGTTTCCTTTAATCCTTAGTTACAGCACGAGAATTCACCTCAAATCAAGTACAAAAATCAATTAGTAGCACAACTATAACTAAGCTTGTGAGAGGGTTCTACTAACAAGGATACCATAAGATACTAATAGATAGAATAGATGATTTTTTATAAGAATTAGAGAGTAAAACCATGCAATGAGCTACGCGTAATGCAACCAAACACATGCAATCCGGTACAGTTCATGACCCGATCCAAAACAACATTTTATTCTTTTTTTTAGATTAACAAGCATAATTAAATAAATTATTGCTTGAAGTAAACTTATTCCAAGGCTTATACGCACTCCTGCTTGAAACCATGCAAGCGACGTCAATATCTTTTCTCGTTTAATGATTGTAATGATCATCGTTTGTACTCTGACAAAATTCACCTGTAAAGCAGTCTTGAAGGCAACTATCACAGTCACAGCATTTATAAATCCAGCTGCAGACTGCAGACAGCTGCAGACATTATATTAATTTTCATGGACACTTTTACTATCCTTCTCCAACACTCAAATCTATTCAAATCTTCACTCTTTACCCCTCCAATTAAATTCTGATTTCCTTTATTCCTTTCTTATGACCTATTCAAACCTCAGTCGGAGAAGTCCCGAGTTTTTGATCGACTCCAGAAGGATCGCTGAAAAGTAATAGCTTTGGCAATTTATCATGCGTAAAACGTGGTTTGGCCATTTCAACCTTTCATTCATTATAGCCATAGATCACCAAAGTGGGATGACCAAAATTTAATAAAGCTTGCTGTTTGATATACGGTTAGTTAAACGAATGCCTCAAACCCTCCTTGGACAGCTCCTTTGGTAAACATTTTAGTCTTTCCACCATCTTAATTTATGCTAATCTCAAAACGCATTTGAGTAAAACATGTTATATATAAAACGTATTCCATTATACATCTATAATCTTCTGACGTAGTAAGGAACACCTGATCTTTATGAAAACTTCACCAACTAAATTTCACCAACATTCCTGGAGCAAGAATTACTACCTAAATATATACAGCAAAACAAACCCAAGCCCAAAGAATCTTTATCCGTAATGAGATATCAAAAAGTTTTTTTTTAACTGCAAGTCAGGAGCGACATTAAAACTTAAAACGAAACATAAAATTTGTCGGTATATGAAAGGGGTTGTCCCCTCCTCAAAGCCCCGCTCTTTACGCTACAGTTTGACTCTTTCTTACAAATTAACTTTTTAAAATAAAAAAAACTTTAGCATAATGAGCGAGGCGTTGAGGAGGGGACAACCCCTTTCATATAAGGAATAATTCTGTTCATTTAAGTTTTAATGTTGCTCCTTACTTGCGGTTAATTTTTTTTTTGTATTTAATTTCTGTGCATTTTTGAATTAATGCATGTCTTGATTTTGGCTCACAAATGAACAATTAAAACAAAATTTGTGTATTAATTTTTTTTGGCTAAAAGGCTTTCTCATAGTTTTGATAAAAAAAGGGGGGTGGAGAGGAGGCCCAGTTGCCCTTCACTTTTGGTTACTTAAAAAGGCAACTAGAATATTTTTTTTACGAACGTTTTTATTAGTAATAAACATACGTAACTTACGAATTAACTTACGTAACGACCTTCTATATTTGTATATTTTTATTAAGTATATGAGGGGGTTCACCCCCCCATGAATACGTCGCTCTTTACACTAAAGCTCGAAATGTGTCCCAATTCTTTAAGAATGGCCCTTGAATCACAAAGGCTGTAGAATAAATAGTTGAAATTACTAAAAATACCTTAGTGTAAAGAGTTAGGTTTTGAGGAGGAGACGAATCCCCTTATATACGTAATAATTTATGTTCGTTTTAAATTTTAATGCTGCTCCTTCCTTACTTCCGGTTGAAAAAAAAAACTTTTTTATTTATTTTCTCATTGTTTTTTTTTAAATAATGCTGGAAAATCCTGCGCCCCATTCATGGAAATTCGCGTCCCTCATGATAATTTACTACATGGAAAGATCCTCCCACGAAACCTCCTTTCCCGCCCACGCGAAAAAGTCCCTCTGAAAACGTCTCTATACTTCCCAATAACCATTACTATATTAAACTATGGTCAAAGTCTGCAACTTGCAGCCCCTCCCCTGAGGACTGTGGAGGATCAAGTCGTCCCAAAAGACATAGATACTAGGTTTTTCGACAATGCTGAACAACACGATTATCTCAAAATTGTGATCTGGTGACTTTGGGAAAAAATGAGCGTGGGAGGGGGCTTAGGTGCCCTCCAAATTTTTGGTCACTTAAAAAAGGGAACTAGAGCTTTTAATTTCCATTAGAATGAGTGCTCTTGCGACATTCTAGGAGCACTGGGTCGATACGATCATCCCATGGGAGAAAACAAAAACAACAAAAACCAAAAAATACGCATCCGTGATCTCCTGGCAAAAAAAGTCTCCCGGCAAAAAAAAATACAAAGTTCTACATTTTAGTATACAAAATTCCACATTAGATAGGAGATTGGAACTTCTACAATAGGGTTCTCTCAAACTTTGAATCTGAGGATGTGATTTTTGTTAGGATTCTATGACTTTTAGGGGGTGTTTCCCCCTATTATCTAAAATAAAGCAAATTTTCTCAGACTCGTAACTTTTGATAAATAAGACCTGATTTGATGAATTTTATTTATTTAAAATTAGTATAAAAATACGATTCTTTTGATGTAGCTATTCTTTTGATGTTCCGTTTTTTAGGGTTTCGGCTACTATTGAGGCGGGTCGCTCCTTACTGTAGTTCGTTACTATGAACTGTTTGATCTCCAGATATCGACACAAAATATTTTCCATATATACAATGTTTTTGCCATGAGTACCTGATAAAAATATCTAGGTTTACAGTTGTTTTATTGCTCCTTAAAAACGAATTTCTTGAAGAAAAAAAACAATCCGTAACACAAGAGGTGGTGTTTTCAGCACCCATGGACAATACCAGTTTAACCCCCCCCCCCCCCCCTTCACCATCAGTACTACAATACGAGCAATATAAAAAACATAAGTTCAGTTTGATGCCCCCCTCAGAGGCTGCTCCTAGGGACAGTCGTCCCCACATGCTCCCCTAGCTGTTCCACAGTGCACCACCAATTCTAATATTTGTACTAACTTGAGTAAATTTTAGCCAGAATTCTAGGACCAAAAATTGCTGGCTAAGTTCCCATAGCGAAATATACTGCTGGAACTTTTAACAAGGATCCCTGCTTCCCACATACTCTCACTTTGTAGGTGCTGCGTTTTCTTACTTTGCTTGAGGGGTACCCCACATTAAAAAATCATATGTGTATGAAGTGGGACGTGCCATACGTTTTGGTAGTGTGTTGCACGTGGTGCTGGGAGACCCGACGTGCCAGGAATATGCCTGTGTCTGGAGCAACGGGTGACGCATGCTGGTATTCTGAGATGTACACCACGTGATGGAGAGGGGGGAGAAACCGTCTGCTTTCCCTCCTCATGACTAGTTCTGACAAAATTAGTTCAGCCATTCACTTTAAGAGCGGTGCTAAAAATCGAACTACTAGAGTACCACTAATTATTCTTACGAAGCTGTGAATGCATGTTAGCCTTTTGAAACTTTGAATTCGAGATTTAGCGACCCGATTAAAAATAATTATATAGCATTTCTTAATCTGGCACTCTTGCAATTTAAAAATAACAGACATGGTGTCCTACTATTCATGTTTGAAAAATTGTTGTTTTTTTTCTGGTGATGCTCAATCATCCATTTTAAAACTTTTTTATAGCAAGATGTTAGGTATTACTAATGACATTGACGTCGAGATAAGATCCCTTTCAGAAACCACGCACACCACTTGGAGCGTGCTAAGCGCGGCGGAAGTGTGTCAAGCCTGGCGGGAAATGTACCAAACATGGCGGAAACTATGCCAAGCGAGGCACAACTGTACAGCAGGCGAGGCGTTCTGAGATGTACTTTAGGTGGCTGAAAGTGGGAGCCTCCTCGTTTGATATGCTCTTCAGTTCTGGTAATAATCATATTAAGCGGATTTTTCAGTCAACAATTGTTAACTAGCAATGTTAACAAACGATTTTCTGATTGCTTATGGAAACAAAGCGTTAGCTAATACAACCTGTTAGTTAATTAGTTTAAGAAACATGTTAATTGAGCAAAAAATAAGAAAATACAAGCTTAGACAAAATACTCAGTGTAGCCTACTAGCTTGGCCTAGCGCTGAAAATGTTTGTAGAAAACCAGCAAAAGAATTAGCTAACCCGAAGAAATATTGGCAGCCATAGATTCTCCAGCTTTACTGCATTATCAGTTTTTGAATATTGCGCTCCAGTTTCTCCAACAATTTTCCCCAGCAACGACTGAATTTGTTAAAGAAGTTCAGTAACAGTATTATGTAACAATTTTTTGTTAGCTCACGGATATGCAATTGTTAGTAAAATTGTCAACGTAAAAATTGTGGTAGAAAGGTGGAAAGGCGCAAGTTCTTAGTCCTCTCAAATGAGCTTTCCACTGGATCTGTCTATCACTGGATGCAGCATCTTCATAAATATTTATGCCTGTAAACATCTTGGTGAAGATATTTGGTTAAAAGCAAGTTCAGGATGAGCTAATATCAAACTTTTGGATGAAATACACTGATCCCCCCGAAGACTGTAAAAAACCATGTATAATTTTTTTTTTTTTTGTGCGTGAATTTCACATGAATACATTGATCGTTAGGAATTTATGAGCTACGTGATGAGTTGCCTATATCTAGTGGTTACCGTCTAAAGGTTAGGGGCACCAGTTCAAGAAAATGTAGATAGGCAGACCAAGCGAGGCAGAACTGTACGGCAGGCGAGGCGTATACATTTCCAAAATCATTTGGATATACATCAGTTGGATCATTTCAATTGGAAATCAGTTGGAATACACTTCCAAAATCAAGAGGGCTGCAATTTTGTTTTAGTTCGATTTTTTCAATGAAAATATAAAAAAGGGTATTTCCCATTAAAACAACGAAAAAGGTACTGTTCGAGTCTAGGGGGGAGGGGCCGAAAAAGTTTAGAGGGGCATATGATTTAATTTACATGTTTATTGCATTCACCCTTTTTAATCTCTCTTTGACCAACCCCTACCCTTTCCCCCTTCACCAAACAAAAAGCATATGTAAGTGTCTCAGTTTGTCTAATTCTGTGACTTCGAGCTGGCAAACTGGAAAATCATGTTTAAAATACCCCAGCCTTAATGAAAAGCGCAGTTCTACAGACTTTCTGTCGTTTCCTATGCTTGACAGTCTGGATTTGCCACCATTTTGGTTATTTAGTTAGGAAATGTTCACTCTACTAAAGCTAGAAATGTGGAACTGGTAGCGAAGTAATTTTGGAACCATTTGCAATGTTCTGGGCTGCAAAAACATAAAGAAAAAAAAAACAAAAATAGCTATATGAGGGCTAAATGTCATATGTCATACGAGGGCTAATTGTCATATGTCATATGAGGGCTGGTTGTGATGTCTTATGGCTCAAAACGGCTTTTCAGCTCCTTAGCTTTTTAACCTGCCCTCCCCTCTCATCGTATGAAAAATTAGTCATGCAATCAGTGCTTATTTTAGCAATTTTCATTGAAGAAAATATTACAATGTTAAGTATTTGCCCAGAAATGGTATTGTCCTTGTAGTAAAATTTGCAGTTGTTGCAGTATTAAATATAAATATAAAGTATTAAATATAGTATTTTTCTCAAATACTAGGGATTTTCGTCGTCATAAAATTATTGAGTCATAATTTTTGAATTACATAGTAACCATACCATGAAGCTATGCTAAAGAAATTTCCGTGGATAATTATATAGAAATTACCACTTTGGCATGGCTGCAGTATTTACACATTGCAACAACAACAAAAGAATTAAGGTTGAAAATTAAGCTTATTAATGATAGTTTTTATTTAGGTAATTATTAGGTAATTATTTATTTAGGTTTTATTAGGTAATTTATTTAGGCTATTAACTCCCACCAAGATAAATAGAACAGAAGCTCAGCGGCTAAACTAACTGACAATGTTTGTTGTTTTTCATATAATCTTTTACAAAGGTTATTATAAGAAGGAAGTTTAATTTTGGAGGAATCACTAATTGTAGGCAAATCACTGACGCCTATCCACAAAAATGTAAGGGAGGAGGCAAATATTTTTTTTTTAAATATCGGGCGCAATTTCTTTTCAATATAAATACTGAAAAGGGTTGTTTTTAATAAAAATATCAAAAACCAATATGCTCGAAAAACCTACAGGAGAGTGGAGAAAAATCTGAGGACACCCCCCCCCCACCAATTAGCATCACTGGGGCAAGTAAATTTGGATATTATTGATTAATATTCATTCAGAATTGAAAAATATTTTTAAAAGTATCGGCAAAACACTGGCAAGGAAAAATTAGAATAACTTTAGAGGGAAGGGGCAAAAAAAATCGTAAATGTTTAGCATGGAGGAGATCCCGAGCCTCTCCCCTCCCCATATTTATACGTGCGTGACTGAAATAATACTATGCTGAGGGAGGGGTTTAATTTCCGACTAATCCGTACACTATTTTTGACAATCCACGGTTAGCCCCATCAATAGTACAGTTTTATCTTTTCTCTCATTCTAATAGGCAATTTTATTCTTTTTGTCTGACCAAGAGGGTTTATTTACCGAAAAATGCATCGCTTTTTGTCATATTGCTTTTCAAAATTAATCAAACTTTGAGTTTGCCAGTGAAGCTTGTAACTTATTTTTGTCTCGCAAATACTATTTGTTTTAAATAAGTAGGGGTTAAAAATGTTATAACTAACAGCGCCTCTACACTAGTTAGGCGCAGAGGCCATTTTAGGGGGGGGGGGGTAAAGAGGTGGCATGTGCCCCATGTAAAGAAATTATAGGGTGCAAAATTCCAAATAAATAATCTAACGATAATAATCATTTCGTATTTTTTGATTTTTTTTTTTTTTAATAAAGTAGTGGGCATAGCTGGCAGTAGGTATAAGCGAATTGAACCCAAATTTTAATTTTTCCCATATCTTCATCACTATTCTTTGAAAATAAAAGGAAGTAAACCGAATTTAGTTCATTTTAGAAAACGGAGAATTAAAAGCAATCAATTGGGGCGAGATAACTAATAATTTTGTAGAGGCTAAAGTAAGAAAAGACAGATTTAAATGAATGAAAAATTTTGTTAAAACTTAGAGTGAAAATTTTTGGGAGACGGAGAGAGGGCACTAATCAGGCCAGAACGACCAGTAGCTAGGTAGGCCTATCACACTGGTATACTTAGGGTCTGCAAGAATGCAAATTTGCTTACGGTTTGTATATTAGTACCAGGGGAACGAGCTTGGTGAAAGGAAAGATATTTTTTAATCTCTTTCGCAAAACAACTTTGGTTTCATTTATTTTATTCGGCAAAAATATTAATACTGACAAATTATTCTATCAAATTAACTTGTTACATGCTTTTTACAATATTTATTATACCCGTTGATTTTGAATTAAAATCGAGCAGTTGTGGGCATCAAGCCATGGCTGATTGTAGAAAAAGCCAAGACAGATAGTACGAGTGAGTAAGAGGCAAATCTGGCACAAGTTCCTATTAGGATTGTAAAAAAATGATGTCAGTTAATTTGTTGATAGATAAGTCTATCTATCATCTGTCCGTGGGTTATTCCTAAGGCGGAACTAAGGTAGATAGTCATAGAACTAAGAGATAAATCTACTCGACCTTTCAAGATATAGCTGTCTAAAAATTTTGACTTTATGTGTTTTGGGAAATGATTGGCGTGGGAGGGGAAGAGGCTGGTTGCCATTCAGTCACTTTTGACTCTTGAAAAGTGCACTAGAACTTTCAATTTGAAGGAACCTTTTCTGTCCCCAGGGAATAACCTACAACCCTTGCCGCCGGGCTCAGGGGAGAGTATGTCAACCCTGGAGATATGGTTATATGGTCTTTGGACTATTTTTAATAGAATGGCTTCTTAATACTTTGATCAGATGCAATAGAGGAAAAGAGGGCATGGGGGGCTAGTCGCCTCTCGACACTGTTAACTCTTAAAGAAGAGAACTAGAACTTTAGATTTCCAATCAAATGACCCTCCTCCAAAATTTATGCGACCACCCTTCTATATAGACTTGATACACCCGCGGAGCATAACTTATAACCTTTTCCCCCTGGTTCTGGGGGGGGGGTTTAACCCCAGTGGTTTGTACTATGATCTTTGGACTACTTTGAAGAAAATGGCTATCTTAAAATTTCGGTCAGATAAATTTGGGGAAAAGAGAGTTTTGAGACTTTGTTTCCCTCTGATGACTGTCGGCTCTTAAAAAGGGAACTAGAACTTTCAATGTCCAATCAAATCAAAGCCTCTTCAAAAGTTCAAATCACCACCCTACCGTAAAAACCATATATGCCCCACGGGCGTAACTCATAACTCTTTGCCCCCAGCCTCGGTTGCCCCCAGCCTCGGGAGGCTTGTGTCAGCCCGTAAAATTCTATATTATCCTTGGACTGTTTTGAACAAAATGACAATCACCAAGTTTTGATGGGGTGCATTTGGGGAAAAAAGGGTATTGGGGCTAGTTGCCCTCCAATTACTTTTGACTCTTAAAAAGAGTTGCCCTCCAATTACTTTTGACTCTTAAAAAGAGCACTAGAACTTCAGATTCCCAATCGAATGAGCCCCTCCAAAGTTTATGCGGCCGCCCCTTCCATAAAAACCCCTTTATGTTAACAATGGGAAACTAGCATAACTTATAGCTCTTGCCCAGAAGGCTGTGGGGGTTGATGTTCCCGAAGACATAATTGTTGGACCTTTGAACTATTTTGAGCAAAATGCTATCCCAAAATAGTTACTGGATTTGCTTGGGGAAAAGATAGGCATGGGGGACTGGTTGCCCTCCAATCACTTTGACTCTTAAAAAAGGCACTACACCTTTCAATTTCCCATTGAATGAGCCCCTTTCGAAGCCTTTTCGACAACTCCTTCTGTGTGAAGTGGGAAAAATTAATAAATTAACTTCCCGGAAGGTAGCTACCCTTCCTAAATTTTAGCTTTGGATTATCCCTAGGCACTACTAGATAGTGATCTATACTTCTCGCATCAATAAGAGCACTGCCATATACCCTAGTATATTGCATCAATCCTGCCAGTTTTCGATTTACAATAACATAATCCATAAGGTTTGCCGTCTTAGCCTCATGCAAGTACCACGTCAACTAATTGGCCATTTTTATGACTAAATTCTGCATTGGTTATAACTAGATTTTTATACCAGAAAGTTAGTAGCAGTCTGTAACCGTTACTATTTTCTTTTCCTACACCAAATTTACCTAAGTATAGGATACCCTCTTTCAACTAGCTCAAGCATTAAGATCTAATAAAAACGCCATATTTCTACCCGGGATCCTGTCTATATGTACCTTTAACTCTAAGTATAATTCCTCGAGTCACTTATGCTAGCTGTGCCTCTCCACTCAGACTATCTGTCTTGGCCTTTTCTACAATTAACCATATATTGATCCATCCATGGATTGAATCGATCTATCAATCTTGGCCTTTTCTCCAATTAACCATAGATTGATCCATCCATGGATTGAATCGATCGATCAATCGGTTCTGCTGGGGCTTGTGACTATGGATGAAGCCATTCACTTCTTAGTCATAAAATGAGCGACTAGCATTATGTTATTAACACCTTCGAAACCTAAGCAAGACTTAGGAGTCTTCTTATTCCCCATGAACCCTTCTCCTGCCTATGAACCCCATCTTTCCCGCCTGAGTAAGTAAATTTCATACCACCTATTTTTATGTTTCCTACCCCTTGTATATGAGCTTCTGAAACTCCAAACAAGTCCAATTAATGATGTCTAAATTCGTCAGTCAAAATATCACAACAATAGTTATTTTTTCAATTTCATAATATTCCAAGCTGCTACTTTCATATTATTTAAATCACTGAAATTATTATCGCCTCAGGAAAAGCAACGAATCCCAAGCCAGTGCAGGACAGGGACTAATATGTCTTATCTAGTCTACGCAAAGCACTTAAGGTGGCTTAGAACCGAACAGCAAGAAGTCCCTGGGACCTCCAGTGTGAAAGCTTTGTGCAGTCCTTGCCCCATCTTGGGCACAACATGGTTTCCACACTTGGCAATCCTCTTCTATGAACAAGAGACAAAATCCTGCTCAAGGAATCTCAAGCCCATTACCTCTGACTCAAGATATATTCATGCCTACAAGCATTATACTACTATAGGAAGGGAGACCATAATAGATAACTTATCAAAGAAGAGGTTTTTCAGCAAAAAAAAACACCGCTACAAACAAAACTAAGAAGAATTGTCCATGAATAAAAATCTATTGCAAATGCTGTGTCGTTTACTAGGCTATAATTTCCTCCACGGGTGCCACTCCTCAGGGCCCCCTTGCAGCGCCGTTTACAGTCAAAGTTTTGTTTAGGCGAACCCGTGAAATGTCACTATTTGAGCACGTCACTACGTCACTATTAGACGACGCAAGCACAGTTAATTCCATTGGTTTGTTCTTTGTGACGTTAACTACCACATGTTTCACCAGTCACATTTTTGTTAAAGGCTTGCGTCAGAAGATGAATAATCCCGTTTTTACCCATTGTTGCATTCGTCTGTTGCTGGTGAATTTTTGAGCCAACACGAAACCTGATTTTCTTTTTATGTGAAATCTTGAGCAAGTAAAAGAACGAATAATTTTTTAGTCACAAAATTTTTTATAAGTAAACTTTCTGTTTCTCTGTCCTGCAGGTATTTTAAGACAAATTGACGCCTTAAAAATTATTTTTCAGTCTCAACGTTGGTTGGACGTCTCAAACCCAAAGTGGTAGTTAGCGAATTTTCCCAGAACCACAGGGAACTCCCGAAGTAGTTTTGGTAAAAATCAATAAAGGATCTTTAATGTGGCAACAACTCCAAAAGCTAACGAGATGCTAGTTTAAAATAAAGAAAACGTATAATGTCTGACTAGTTGTTAAGCAAAGTATTACCTAGTCAGTTTTCATACAGCATTAATAATATGCATCCTGTTTCGCCAAGGTTTTAAGTCAAGACGGGTAACACAATGGGGTATCTGAAAGCTGTCAAATGATGCTTACCTTAAGCTGATTTTTAAGGTCTTCTAAGCACGTCTGCAGGGATATTCTTAGGCACTACCCTTTCTGGAACTTTAAAAGAACATTCTACACCTTTCAGTTGAAAAAACAAAAATTCACACTTTCTAGCGATGGAAGTTTCATTAGATTCGAATATCCATATCTCTGGAACAAAATGGAAGAAGCTAAATGGTTTTTCTAAGATTTCCTGGAAAGTAGGCGTCGGCTTTTAGGTTTCTGTCGTTTATTTGGGTCTCTTATCTTTGCTCTATAAGGTATGACAAGACCGGACAAAAAAGTCTACAATGACGAGATAGGTTGGTCTTTTAAGGTATGGAACCCCCTTAAGAAATGACATGTTGCCATCAGTCGGTATGATATTCTTGGAAAACGGGATATTTTACTTTTTTTTTAGGTAATGTCAAAATTGAATGACCTTCTAAAAATAATTCCCAATTCTGTTTTGACCTTATTTGGTATGAAACTGATGTTTCGTGCAACAAAATTGTCTAGAAAGGCGCTCTAGTCTGGCTACATCTCAGATTTGTTGAATGTCAAGATATGACCTGAAATGACCAAAGAAGGCACTTTTATAATAAGGTGTTTCCTGTTATGAGAATATCTATGCGTTATAATCAACACAAAATTCTAGTGAACGTTTATTCTCCTAATTACCGATAAAATTTTCCTCATTTAGACACCCAAACAATTTTTTTATTCAAAATATGAAACCCGCAGAATCTTTAAACTTACGGCTGCTATACACATTCTTTAATTCTTTATTTAGCCTTCTTGCTGTACTTATAACGAATAAACAGATCTTAACGCACATATGGTATTTTGCTTTTTTAGCATCAGTGACACAGTAACGGGTGGCTAACCCACTTTTGGGCTGGGTGCTAAGCCGACTCTGAAGTTAAATAAATGCTCGCCCATCTGTTAAAATTATACTAATATGTGTAATTAAATTGGTCATCCATTTACTTATAAAGGAAGAAGGAGATTTCTTAGCAAAAGTTATTGTGACTTTGACAGAGAATGTAATTTATTTACATCAGCTCTTGGAAGCAAAGCTAAATTGAAGAAATTTGTTTTTGTCTAAATGAAAGTGAAAAACAACATTAAAATTTAAAAAGGGTGAAACCTATTTCTTGCACAAGAAGTGCTACCATTTCCTCACCCTTACTTGTTGTTAAGCGACAAACACAAAAAAAATGTGGTTTTGTGGCACAAGTGTAGAAATCTGATTATTTGGTTCCATAAGACGTCCTATGGGAAAAAAAACAACAAATAAATAAGCGGACATCCGTGACTATTCTTCTCGAAAAAAAATATGAATTCCAAACTTTTGTAGACGAGGACGTGAGACCACTCCAATTTAATTTTATAGTCTATTAATTTTGATAGTATATTTTCATAAGGATAATTTCATTTTTTGGATTTCTTTTGTCTTTTTCAAAAATTAAACAAATATTCTCAGGCTCGCAGCTTTTGATGGACAACTTTAAGCTTTCTTAATTTCACACATCTGGGATTAACATAAGAAGTTTATTCTTTTGACGTATATTGTTTTCCTTTTTATCAGAGCATCCTGTAACAATGTCCTTTTCTTAAATTTTAGGTTACGGTCACCACGAATTATTCCTTACCAAGGCCGAATCCAGGGGGGGGGTTAGAGGGTTTGAACTCCTACGGACATGTTTGTCCGACTCGTCAAGACGTAGCAAAATTGAATGGAAACAAATTCTTAATGCGTTTAATGAAGTTTTGTTTTGTAGCCCCCCTCTCAAGAAAACCTTTTGAACCCAACTCTCCCCTGATTACAAAATACTGGACACAGCCCTGATCCTTACTTATATTTTGGTACTGGGAACTTAGTTTTTAATATAACAACCTCTATATGCGGCTATACAGTTTTCGGTAGTAGCCGGTGCTAAATCTAAAAAAAGAGAACCTAGGTTGAAAATTGGAAAAAAACTCAAAAAAAGAAAGAAAGAAAGCGACGGCAAATAGCTTAAGAAGGCTTGGCTTTCCTTTGAAGATGTTGTTGTTATTAGGAATTAGCAGATTTTCGATGATTAAATGTTTAGGGAAAAGCGTTGTCAAATGTAACTTGTTAGTAGTAGTGAGGCGTCAACAAATTTTACAACATCCCTATCCTTGGATTGCACGACAGCCCTAGTTTTTAACAACATTCCTTTCCCGTTTTTAACAACATCCCTATCCCGACATTCTACAACATCCCTATTCCTGGATTCAATGACAGCCCTACTTTTAATAACATCTCTATCCCTACTTTTAACAGCATCCATATCCCTACTTTTAACTACATCTCTGTCCCTTCATTCCGACGACAGCCCTAGTTTCAAACACACCCCTATCCTGTAATTCCGCTGACAGTCCTAGTTTAAAGAAATCCCTATCCCGTCATTCTGACGACAGCTCTAGTTTTAAAGACATCCCTATCCCACCATTCCATGGCATCCTTATCCCGTCATTCTGATGACAGCCCTAGTTTTAAACGCATCCCTATCCTGTAATTCCGACGACAGATAGCAGGTGCATGTCACGCCATAGTGAAAGTTTACTGTTGATTTGTTAAATCATGGGGAATATTTTCTGAGAGACACAGGCGTCTGTTTCTTAAAAAACCTAAGGGGGTGGGGAAAACCTTCAGATAGCCTGCTAAATCAAGATTTCCATGGGTTTTACCTAATGGTTTCTTTTTTTTTATCTGTGAGGGTCAGGGCTTGTTTACTTCAGGATTTATAAGATTGATATGATTAAAACCTCCAAGGACTTCTTTATCCCAGGACTTTTAAGATTTTTCCTTTAAAAAACTTCAAGGCTTCTTTACCGCAGGATTTCTTAAAATGTTGCGTCATATGGTTTGATGTGTTTCATAATAGGACATGTTAGAGTCCATTAGTCAAGCGAGGGGGGTTATTAAGAAAAATTTCTTCAAGAGGTTTTTCATGACGTTTCAAGATATTTCAATACATGTTCTAAGACATTTTTCTTCAAGATGTTTTTCAAGAAGTGTCAAAACCTTTCAAGACATTTTTCTTGAAGGCGTTTTTCATGATTTTTCAAGACGTTTGAAGACAGTTTTTTAAGACTTTTTTCTTCAAGACATTTTTCGATATATTTCATGACATTTCGAGACGTTTTTTAAGACATTTATCTTCAAGAAGTTTTTCTTCATGATTTCTTTAATTCTTTTGTAATAGAGAATGTTCACCAATCCCAAAGATGACGCAACCTGACATGACTTATTTCTTCAGGACCAGTGGGGAATTTCCCATTGTAACTGAGGGAGGCACATACGTGGGTTTTACGTAATAACGGAACACAGGGATGTGACAAAATCTTGCGCGCCTTGCTAGATTTATTGGGGGTGATGTAATCTTACGTGGCTTGGAAGATTTATTGGGAATGACGCAATTTTGCGTGACCCTTGCTGGCTTGATGGAAGGCATTAAGTCAATATTCAAGTCCCCAAGGATAAAAATGGCATTCGGAGATTTTATATCACACTTAACATATTTTCGAATTTGCCAATAAAATCCGCCATGCTCGATTAGGGAGGACGATAAATCACAGCAATTAAAAATTTATCATTATTTGGTAAAAAAAAACATTCAACAACACAGCTTTCAAAAATCATCTCAGTATTCAGATATAGAAGATCATCTTTCATCCTTGCCAGGATATCATTTTAACTAGTATTGCTAAGCCACCTTGCTTTTTTAGAGTCCTGCTTACATGAAAAAATGGGAAATCATGATTATTAATTTTATTTGCCGAATTTTTATCTAAAAAGTTCACAAACTCCAAGACTTTTAACAGCATCCATATCCCTACTTTTAACTACATCTCTGTCCCTTCATTCCGACGACAGCCCTAGTTTCAAACAAACCCCTATCCTGTCATTCCGACGACAGCTCTAGTTTTAAAGACATCCCTATCCCACCATTCCATGGCATCCTTATCTCATCATTCTGATGACAGCCCTAGTTTTAAACGCATCCCTATCCTGTAATTCCGACGACAGATAGCAGGTGCATGTCACGCCATAGTGAATGTTTACTGTTGATTTGTTAAATCATGGGGAATATTTTCTGAGAGACACAGGCGTCTGTTTCTTAAAAAACCTAAGGGAGTGGGGAAAACCTTCAGATAGCCTGCTAAATCAAGATTTCCATGGGTTTTACCTAATAGTTTCTTTTTTTTTATCTGTGAGGGTCAGGGCTTGTTTACTTCAGGATTTATAAGATTGATATGATTAAAACCTTTTTTTCAAGACATTTTTCTTCAAGAAGTTTTTCTTCATGATTTCTTTAATTCTTTTGTAATAGAGAATGTTCACCAATGCCAAAGATGACGCAACCTGACATGACTTATTTCTTCAGGGCCAGTGGGGAATTTCCCATTGTAACTGAGGGAGGCACAGACGTGGGTTTTACGTAATAACGGAACACAGGGATGTGCAAAATCTTGCGTGCCTTGCTAGATTTATTGGGGGTGATGTAATCTTACGTGGCTTAGAAGATTTATTGGGAATGACGCAATTTTGCGTGACCCTTGCTGGCTTGATGGAAGGCATTAAGTCAATATTCAAGTCCCCAAGGATAAAAATGGCATTCGGAGATTTTATATCACACTTAACATATTTTCGAATTTGCCAATAAAATCTGCCATGCTCGATTAGGGAGGACGATAAATCACAGCAATTAAAAATTTATCATTATTTGGTAAAAAAAAACATTCAACAACACAGCTATCAAAAATCATCTCAGTGCTCAGATATAGAAGATCATCTTTCATCCTTGCCAGGATATCATTTTTAACTAGTATTGCTAAGCCACCTTGCTTTTTTAGAGTTCTGCTTACATGAAAAAATTGGAAATCACTATTATTAATTTTATTTGCCGAATTTTTATCTAAAAAAGTTCACAAACTCCAAGAATATCCGTACCTGATTCAAATAAAAAAATTCAGTTGCACCTTGCCCGCTCATCCATCCACGACAGTTCCAAAAACATGTTCTCCTCGTATGTAGGTTCTTATCAACTATTTCATGAGAAAACAAATATTTATTTGGGGGGGGACTAGTAAAGAGTTTGAAATTTCATTTTATCATGGGCTAGGGGCGTTTGAATACATTAATAAGAAGGGCTGAATTTCTTTCTAATTCTTCCAGCCTAGATATTGGGAGCACATGAATTTGACTAACCATTGTCGTAAATTGACCTAATTCCAAGGAATACCTCCCCTATGCCTCTCTCACAAAAACTGAAAACACTAAAACTTACACTAATTGGGTTTATTCTCGCCAAAAATATCATGTGATATCTCTCAACTCTCATAATTGAGATAAAGAAAAAACAATTAATGAAGAAAAATAAAAAAGAACATCAAAGAAGAAAAACGCAAAAAACAACTTTTAGATAAAGACAAACAGAAATAGCAATCATTATAATCAGCAGAAAACATGCGCTATAACCACGCACGGGGGTAACCAAACACTCAACCAATCTATTTTTACAACAAGTTTTTCATAGCCTCTCAATGACGATGTAACTCTCTCACAATTAGTTATATTAATACAAAAACACTCACTTCTTTCAACCCAATCGATATCTTTGACTCGGTATACTATTGTCTAGTGGCAGGTCTAACAAGTTATTAATTGGATCATTCTGAAAATTTTTAGTTATCGATCCGTCAGGGCGTCTGATTTGCAAAGAAGGTGGGAATGATTTGGATATCCATGCATCAAAACCTGTATCACGTAACTGGGATCCCTTACTAAGTAGGGCTTTTCTGGCTCGGCGTAACTCGGGAGTTGCATCATCACTTAAAAAAATTCTTTTAATGGACCAAGAATCGTATTTTTTAATGTGTTTACCCTGCGTAATAGGCCTATTTTTGTTTCCTTGTCACCAACTTCAACTTTAAAAAGTTGGTATCTTTTTTACACCGGATAACTTTAAATGGTGGGACTGTAGGCTGTTCAATTCCAATTGTAATAACATCTTTAAACAAATCAGTAGCGGCACTTTTTGCTCTCACGGGTTGCGTTCCAAACAATTACATTTTTACCCTTCTGATCCATTTCCAGCTTAGAAACTCTATCCAACAAATCTAAAATTGCCTGTGGCTGAGTTTTAGCTTCTTCCACAAAAACTGATGTTTGGGATTTCCAGGACGTATTCTCATTTATTGCAAATGCCATTTTAGTATCAAAGCTAGTAACTCTAGAAAATTGTTCCAGTTGGGACACCTCCAATTTGGACGCACGAACGTTTAACACTGTTAGCTAATCATTTACCATGTCAAGATTCTTTTCATTTTCTTGAATGGCTACTAGCACCTGATTCTACTAGCACATGGATGCTCACAGTACGGTTGCTGAATGAGAACTTGCATGTTAATTTTCCTTTTCATGACACTTGCACATCTATTTTTCTCCTCGTGAATTTAATCTTGATTATGGAACTTGCTGTGTGCTATGTTTTATTCTTGGAACTTGTTGTGTGCTTATTTTTGTTTGCAAAAATTGTTGCAAGTTGATTTTCCTCTTGGCGAAACTTATTGCATGTTGATTTATCTCTTTGTGAAACTCATATATAGATTTTTCTTATCGTGAAATTGATTTTATTCATTGAACAAGTGGAGTGCTGATTTTTTTCGTGGAACTTGTTGCGGGCTAATTTTTGTTTGTTAAACTTGTTACAAGTTGATTTTTCTCTTCATGAAACTTATACATTGATTTTTTCTTCGTGAAACTGATTTTGTCCATGGAAATTCTTGAGTGCTGATTTTGTTCGTGGAACTTTGTTGTATGTTAATTTTTCTTTTCGTGAAAATCGTATATTAATTTTTCCCCTCGTGAAACTGATTTTGTTCCGGGAAGTTGATGCGTGCTAATTTTTTGTTCATGGAACTTGCTGCATGCTGATTTTTGTTCATGAAACTTGTTGCATGTTGATTTTTTCTCTTCGTTAAACCTCTAAATTGATTTTTGAAACTTTTTGCATGCTGATTTCTGGTCATGAAACTTGTCGCATGTTGATTTTTCTCATCGTGAAACTTGTTTTTGCATGGAACATATTACGTTCTGATTTAAGCTCATGGAACCTGTTACATGTTGGTTTTTCTTTTGGCGAAACTTGTGCATTTACTTTTTTCTTTGTGAAACTTGTATATTGATTTTTCTCATAGTGAAACTGATTTTGTTCGTGGAAATTGTTGCATGATGATTCTTTATTCGTGGAATTTGTTGCTTACTATTTTTTTTGTGAAACTTGCTGCATATCGATAAAACCTGTATATTGATTTTTCTCCTTGTGAAACTGATTTTGTTCAAGGAAATTTTTGTGGGCTTATTTTTGTTCGAGAATCTTGTTGCATCTTGATTTTTCTCTTCGTGAAACTTGTACGTAGATTTTTCTCCTCGTGATACTGATTTTGTTAATGGACCTTGTTGCTTGCTGATTTTTGTTCGTGGAAATTGTTGCATGCTGAGTTTTGTTATTGAAACTTGTTGCATCTTAATTTTTCTCTTCGTGAAACTTGTATATGGATTTTTCTCCTCGTGTAAGTGATTTTGTTCATGAAACTTTTTGCGTGCTGACTTCAGCTCATGAAACTTGTTACATGTTGATTTTTCTCTTGACGAAACTTGTACATTTATTTTTTCTTCGTGAAATTTGTGCATTGATTTCTCTCATCGTGAAAGTTATTATGTTATATATTAGTCAGCAAATAACTTGTCATATGCTGCTTTTTATTCGTGGAACTTGTTGAATTCTGATTTTTTCTCTTCGTGAAACTTTTATATTGATTTTTCTCCTCATGAAACTGATTTTGCTTATAGAACTTGTTCCCTGATTATTTTTGCTCATGGAACTTGTTACGTGCTGACGTTTGTTCATGGAACTTGTTGCCTACTGATTTTTGGTTTTCTGAAACTTTTTATGTTTTTTTTTCTCTTCGTGAAACTTGTAAATTGATTTTTCACCTAATGAATATGTTTTAGTTCATAAAACCTGTTGCCTGTTGATTTTATTTATGGAAGTTGTTGCGTGCTGATTTTTTTCGTTAAAGTTCTTGCGTGCCGATTTTTTCTTTACGAAACTTGTACATTGTTTTTTCTTCTCGTGAAACCGGTTTTGCTCATGAGACTTATTGCCTGATGATTTTTGTTCGTAAAACTTGTTTCGTGCTGATTTTTGTGCGTGAAGCTTGTTGCATGTTGGTTTTTATCTTCGAGGAACTTGTACATTGATTTTTCTCCTCATGATTCTGATTTTGTTTATGAAACTTGTTCCATGCTGATTTTTGTTCTTAAACTTGTTGCATCTTCATTTTTCTCTTTGTGAAACTTGGACTTAGATTTTTTTCTCTTCGTGAAACTGTTTTTTTATGGAGCTTGCTGTGTTATGTTTTTTGTTCGTGGAACTTGTTGCATGCTTATTATTTTCGCCAAAAATATTACATGTTGATTTTTTTCTTCGCGATACTTATTTCATGTTGATTTTTCTCTTTGTGAAACTTGTACATTGATTTTTCTCATCATGAAACTGATTTTGTTCTTGAAACTCGTCGCTTGCTGATTTTCGTTCGTAGAACTTGTTTTGTGCTGATTTTCTTTCGCGAAACTTGTTGCATGTTAATTTTTCTCTTCGTGAAACCTATACATTGATTTTATCTCCTCGTGACACTGATTCTGTTCAGGGAGCTCTTTGTTTGCTGATATTTGTTTGTGGTACTCTGTTTGCATGCTGATTTTTCTTCGTGAAACCTGTTACATGCTGATTTTTCTCTTTGTGAAACTTGTAATTTGATTTTTCTCTTCGTGATACTGATTTTATTCCTGGGACTTGTTGCATGCTAGTTTTTTATTCATGGAACTTGTTGAGTGCTAATTTTTGTTCGCGAAGCTTTTTGCAGGTTGATTTTATTTCTTCGTTAAGCCTGTATATTGATTTTCCTCCTCTTGAAACTGATTTTTTTCATGGAACGTGTTGCGTGATGATTTTTGTTCATGGAACTTGTTGCATGCAGATTTGTGTTCTTGAAACTTGTGGCATACGGACTTTTCTTCGTGACACTTGTAAATTAATTTTTCTCCGCGTGAAACTGATCTTGTTCATGGAGCTTGTTGCGTGCTGATTCTGTTCGCAGCATTTGATGCATACTGATTTTTGTCCATGTAACTTGCTGCATCTTGATTTTACTTTTTGTAATACTTGCACATGATTTTTATCCTCGTGAAACTGATTTTGTTCAAGTAACCTGTTGCGTGCTGAATTTTTTTCGTGAAACTTGATACGTCTTGATTTTTATCTTCGTAAAACTTGTACCTAGATTTTCTCCTTGTCCCACGTTCTTTTGGTGGTATTTCCTGGAGTAGTTCAACACATATTACTCTCAACAACGTATTCAACACATATGAAACGTACAGAAATTTTCGCATTTTTGGGAGGTTTCATTTATGAACTGGTCTATTCAAAACTTTCAATGTTATTAATTTATACCAAACTTCTGTGTCAGGATGAAATGAGTTTAGGGGGTGGTTATGGGGTTAACTGAGTACTGTTACAATATTTCACAAGGGTTTGTGGTTCACATGAGTATTCGACTACCTAAAAAAATTTCAATTGAAATTTGTGTCCACTTCCTCCCTTTAGCCAGTCTTAAGGTCCAGCCTTTTTTAGGGTCTCAACCTTCACTGGGTGCTTTGGAGGAGACAGCTCTTGGAGGGTAGCACCGACAGGTTCCTAATTAGGTCTTTTCCTTTGTATTTTGATGATTTCAATCATTCTTTATTATTATTTTTGAATGGATTAAACTCAGATTTTGGAAGCTAGCCTTAGAACACTAACTCTTTCTAGTGCTTCAGAGTTTGACCGCATGGACCCTACTTTTTTCTTGGTTTATATTTTTAGTTTATTTTCTAAATGCATATTCTAGACGCTAAGGTGAAATTTGTACGTTTGCAAGATATTGCGTGTCATAAACAAACGTTGGAGAAACGGTAGTTTGACACTCCCATTAAAATTTAAAATTTAGGCTCTTAGATTTGATTGATTCGGATTTCTCGTAAAGAAGGTTAAGTTCGATAAAACATGAAAGAATATAGAAATTACCTGTCTAGCAGAGAGAGGCGTGAGTCTAAAACCAGGTTAGAATCATGTCTCTCTGGATCACATAAGAACAGTACGCGAAGAAAACAATCTTTGAAGAAACGGTAATATGATATCCCCAATTAAACTTAAAAGTTGTCCCAGTAGATTTTATTGATCATGAAATATTCTAGAGGGATTGGAACTAAATTCCTTAGCCAGGATATACAAACTTTTGGTAAATAATATTTCCTGAAATTCTAAGAATAACACATCATGGAAAATATAAGAACATATTTCCCATATAATTTCGTTTGTGGGAAGTTTGAATGCTGCGCAGGTAGGCCTGGAAACAGATTAAAGGCCAGAGACTTTGCCTCTGAGGAACACATATGCTTGCATTCGAGAAAAGAGGGAGGTTAGCGGGTGACAGGAAAGCTACACCATATCAGGAAATATAAAGACCCCTCAAAAAAGGAATGGCACCACGTTCTGAATAGGGAAATCCGAGAGGGATTGACATCTCTCTTTCTAATGACACAGATTAAAAATCGTTTTCAACGGAAAAATTTGAGCTACATTAAGCTAAACTATGTACAATAATAATGTTTCCGAAAATATCCTGAGGGCATAAGATAAGCATTAGGCAATATGGGCCGAATTCCCATTTCTGAGTCAAACATAAAAAAATCATTTTCCACCAGGATTAGAAAATTGTTCTCCTGGGAACAACTTTAGCTAAATTAACCTCAACTATGCAAGATAAGATCTATTCAGAAAATACAGAGAAACCATAGGATAACCACAAGCCCAGATAGGAAGAATCCGTATTTCCGAGTCAAGCTTCAAAACAAACAGCAAAATACAGCATGATTATATTAGTAAAAAAAAAAACGGTTGCATAAAGTAAAAATGTCAAAAAGATAAGCTCCAATACATAAAAATGGAAATTTTTGCTTTTTTGCCAGAAGAAGATCACGGATGCGTTTTTTCCTTTTTTTACCCCAGGGGTGATCGTATCGAGCCAGTTGCCCTAAGAGATCGGGAGAGGGCTCATTTGACCGGAAATTAAAAGTTCTTATGCCCTTTTTAAGGGACCGAAAATATTGGAGGGCAGCTAGTCCCCTTCCATGCCCTTTTTTTCCAAAGTCACACGATCAAAATTTTTAGATAGCCATTTTGAGCTGTCTTTGAGGCTAACTTGAACTCCCCTCAGCGTTCAGGGGAAGGGCTAAAAGCTATGGTTACATTGGTTGCATGCCCATTACTTATATATAGTATTGATTATTAGGAATTATTCAAGCCTTTTTCGGAGGAGGGATTTTTCTGGAGGGAGTTACGTTGGAGGATCTTTAAAGCGGAATTTTTAGTAGAAAAGAAAATTTTCCATGGAGAGAGCAGGATTTTCCAGTATTATTAGAAAAATGATCAGATATTAAATTAAAAAAATAAGTTTTTTCAACTGAAAGTAAGGAGCACCATTAAAATATAAAACGAACAGAAATTAATTTATACTATTAATTAATATATATATATATATATATATATATATATATATATATATATATATATATATATATATATATATATATATATATATATATATATATATATATATATATATATATGAGGGGGTCATCCCTCCTCAATACCTCTCTCTTTAAGCTAAAGTTTTCTTAGAACTTTTAAAAAAGCTTATTATTCTAATTAAACGGCCCTTATGTTTCAGGAGTCATTCTTAAATAATTGGAACAAAAAGCCAAACTTTTGCGTAAAGAGCGAGGTATTGAAGAAGGGGTGATCCCCTCATATACATAAAAATGGTTTTTTAGTTTCAAGTTTTAATGCTGCTTCTTACTCTCAGTTAATTTTTTTTTATATAATACAAGAAAACAAGAGAGAAACTATTGAGATAGTTTATTTACATTGTTAGGTAAAGTGGGGAAGTTTTGAAGGAATTTAGTAAAAAATGGATTACCGTATGTAGATATAATGACCAAAACTAGTAAAACTGACTACGACTTCGTTGTGGTGTACCATTCATATTCATATTCAATTAATTACTAATGAATAATTTAACAACTAAATGATTATTTAGTTATCTGTTTAATGACAATGTATATATCATTGATTTGTTGAAAGGGTCTTTTTAATGATACTAATAATATTTTTTTTGTTTAATATCATAAATAATAAATTGATAGCTAAATTATTTTAGAGATTAAAAATAGAAATTATTTTAATAATTAAAAGTGAATTCGGTAAATATCATCAATTTTAGCAGTAATTAAGCCTTTAAACACTTGTACGTAGGCTATTTAGTGTGAGTGAAGTGGGTTTCTAGGGTTCTCGGATAAAAAATAATAAAAACAAGTAAACCGGAGGAATTGATGGGGAAAATCGTAAGTAATTTGAGATTTCAATGGAATACGGAACACATCCCCACCTCCAGCCTTAAGTATCCAAGTTATACTGAAATATACTAAGTGAGTATGCAAAATAAAATTATGAAAATAAGATAAATTATCTTAATATATCAAAAATTGTTAAAAATCCATCTTTATGTTTAAGCGCTATTAAACACATTGGTTGTTGAAACTATGTGTAACTTCGTAGGATTCCCACTTGTGATGAAATGTCTAATGGTAATATATATATATATATATATATATATATATATATATATATATATATATATATATATATATATATATATATATATATACATATATATATATATGTATATATATATATATATACATATATATATATATATATATATATATATATATATATATATATATATGTATATATGTATATATATATATATATATATATATATATATATATATATATATATATATATATATATATATATATATATATATATATATATATATATATATATATATGTGTGTGCTGTGGAGCACAGTATATAAAACTGTGCTCCAAAAAGCAGATGAAGACTAGATGTTTTCCATGGAAACTACCTATGGCAATTTCTGTCGTATTCCAAAATGTAGGCTGTACGGAAAATCTGGTTCAATCCTGCTTACTAGAGCTATAATGAAAGAGAGGTTAAGATGCCCAGGGCACGTTTAACTGATGAAGGATGACAGATTGTCGAAGATTGTCCTTTTTGGCCAACTGTCTAGGGCTAAACGGGAATCAGGTAGTCCTCTTCAGGGGTGGGAGGATGACATAAAGAAAGATTTAAAGGAAATGGGAATTTTCTTGTAGGGTGTAAAGAGGGAGGCTTTGAATAGACTGGGATAGAAGAGGAGCATGCGTAGCTGTGTTGGCCTCAGGCGACAAGGTGCTGCGGTGAGTTGTTGTTAGTAGTAGTAGTAGTATATACATAAATCAATAAATGTGATTACATTGGATTTTTAACAATTGGATTTCAACAATTGCTTATTTGATAATTTTTTCGTCGTTTGATTTAATCGGTTTTTTTTTTGTAAGCACAAGTGCCATTTAATTTTATGACTACGAGAGATTGTGCAAATAAAACCGATTCTATTCCTATTCTATTCTTTTTCATTTTATTTATTTTTTACAGTGCATGAGTCATTAGCTTTCAAGGAAATTTCTTTCAGAAAAAAGATTCAGCTTACGGGCAAAAGCTGATTTTGAGAATGCATCAAAAGTAGGAGTTTATTTTTTTTTTTTTTTCTTGAAACTGTGCGCGGATCTTTAGATTAAGGGGTAGGAAAAGGGACTGAGCCATTTGCTTTCCTTCCTGGACGCATGCCTAATCTATAAAATAATTTTATAGCTGTGTCCATATGTTGGTATTTGTTATAGCCACTTCACTCAAGAACTGAAGTTAGGTTAATCCTAATGAAATATGCCTAATTATGATGAAAATAAAATACTTTAGTAACAAAATTATGGAAATTACAACAAAGAATTGTGAAAACAGCCCCTCCCCTTAACGTATTACATTGAATGATTTCTTACCTAACCAAAATAGCAAATAAAGTATTAAATTAAAATATACCTACATTATTCTATATATATACACTCTCTTGTGGTAAGCTGACGATCACCGAGCAGATAGATAAACGCAGAAAGAAACTGGTTTCGTCAGACCAAGAACTTGATTGGAGGGGCTATAAGAGATAAGTACCCATAGGTTTATAAAGTTAACATGTCTGTACTCGTTTTCCTGTTAAATATTAGTGTTTTTTGTTGTTGTTTTTCCTCATCTAAGTTCCCGAAGAGGCTAAAGAGGCACGAACGTATGAATAAGATATTGGCGGGGGGTGGGGTAATTCTTTGGATAAGGGAAGTTCTGTCGCAGCCAGTTTGCATATTCTTCCATGACATGGCACTTCCTGCCATACCGTAAATCACCTGGTGCGGACCATTTTGAGAGCGTTTGGTCTATTAATTGTATTAAAGCCCCAAGGTAAATAATGCGGGAGATGAGACAGGAATTGGCAAAAGGATCAAATTATACTCACTGACTAATCAAGTCTTAATCGTCTTTAAGCGACACGGTCACCGTAGGCTTTTATTCGGTTGCCGTAGCTTTTACTTTTGTTGAAAAAACGAGCGCTTATCAGCGTCACATGGCGTGCTCAAGTGTAACACTACCCTAAAGGAATTAAAAACGGTACTAGATCTTAATACTGACGGCCTTAGCATCAATTAATTTCAGTACGGATTTAGTTTAGTTCATAGAATGATATAATGAAAGGAATTATAGTTTTATATTTACTTGTTACTTACATAGCAGCAGAAGACTTTAGTGGAAGAAGACGAATAAAGATTCGAAAAGGAAGACGAAAGAGACCTATAAGTACTGAAGACGATTTGAAATCTGAACGTGCGTACAGAGTGGATCGTAAACCTGGTTTTAATTCTTTTATCATACAGAATGAAAATGGTGTCCAGGTTCCTTTTATGCCTGGAAAAACTAGTTACTATTTTAATATAACAGGTGAACAAAGTGAAGAACAAACAACGCAACGTGGTAATAAGGAACCCTCAATAACAATTTTATTTTCCGGTGAGAGCAAAAACAGACCTGAAGATGATATATTAAAATCCTTAGTAAGTCAGCTGAAATCCTTACGAGATAAGAAAAACCCTAACCAGGCTAATGAAAAGGTGATCATTGAAGATTTAACCGATGTTACAAAAAAACCAATTAGAACACAAACATTTTCAAACAGAAAGCAATTAACTTATGCACCAAGATTAACAACAAGTCGCCCTCGTGCAACTAAACCTACAACAAAGCGAAGGACAACAACAGCTTTGCCAATAGTAGAAGAAGATGAATATGACGAAGACGGTTTTAAACCAGGTACTTATGTATACGTAAACAACAAAAAGATTTTAAAAGATGAGATTGACTCGTTGCCTAAAGATTTATCTGCAAACGATTTATTAAAAAAGACTGGGATTACCAATGCGGACGAGGATTCTGGTGAATATTATGATTATATATATTATTACGATGATGACGAAACTGTGACAAGTACTACAAAACGTTTTGTAACCCAGCGTCCTCAAACAACTCCTCGAAGTATGTCAATCCGGCCATCTTCACGTTCCCCTCAAATCCGCCCAAGTTTGCCGACGCTAAAACCGGTATCCACTATAATCCCTGTAAGATCAGCATCAAGGCCGAATATAATTCAAAGACCGGTTTTGCCACCAGAAAGAACCGCATCACTTGCAATGGGTGTGAATGTTCTAAATAAAGGGGGCCTACAGCAAAAATCTACACTGTTTTCGAGAAACACACCACCGTCTGCAAGTTTGAGCGTCCTAGATCGGGGAGAGATGACGACTAAACGACCAATTGTGGTTCAAGGTGGATATTCTAACATCAAAAATCGTATAAGACCTGAAAAAGATCCACAAAAAATTGCACAAAGTAGCATCATTTTATCTTCACCGAGCAAAACTACTTTTGGAATGACAACTAACAAAGAAGCTTCAACTCAAACTTTAGTTAAAGCTGATGATTCAACCACAGAATCTGCTAGCGGTGCTACTACAAAATCAGTTCTTCCGCTTTCAGATGTAGCTTCAACAAAAACAGCTGAGTCATCGACAACTACCAAAGAGATTACTTTACCACCTAGTGAGAGCCCTACAGAAAATCAGTCGTCAGAAACTCCTCCTGAACTCCAAGAAATCGTTGATAAGCTCATTGAGAAAGGAGCAATTTCACCAGCAGGCTCAACAAAGAAGCCAATGGCTATTGACGATATTTTAAAAATCGCTGCCGGCCTAATTCCTATTGGCTCTGCTGCACTTGCTGCAGCTTATAGCCAAGGAAAGTTTGGACCAAAAATTTCCGAGCGTCTAGATTCTAATGATGAGCACCATCATTTTTGGTCTTTCCTCACTGGTGGCAGAAATAGAGATAATGATAGAGCTGAGTCATATGAAAGAGCGGATAGGTTTCCAGCGGAGAAGCAGCAACGGCCTAATCACCCTTATCCAAACCCGATGGATCATTTACGGATGATAGAGAATCTGGATAGAAGACCAATTATTTATATGAGAGACCCTGTGCCTGATCGCGCACCAATTGATAGAGGTGATTTTTATATCTCTTTTAATTACATAGCGAGATATCTTTATGAATATGTCATCACTTTTCTATCTCAACCATTTTCACTTTTTCCTATTTTATCACCTTCTTTTTCAATTGAATGCGCTTAAAAACTAGGGGAGAGAAAGAGATAAAATGAAAATCAGAGGATTAGTTAAAGAAAGAGAGAGAGAGAGAGAAATAGGAAGAAAAAAAGAGAGCCAAGTAGCTATGTTAAACTACATTTCAATATATATATATATATATATATATATATATATATATATATATATATATATATATATATATATATATATATATATATATATATATATCTTCTTCTTTGAATGCTATTTTTATTCATTTAAATATAAACTAGCGGTTTACAATCAGTGGTTTGTGCATCATATGTGGTCCGAAAAAAAACGAGGGAAGTGATTCAAATAAAATATGTACATCAACACTAATTAAGCTAAAAATATTCAAACAAACGAAATCATTGCTCCGTGAGCAGTAATTTTGCAGCATTAACGAACAGTAAAGTCATTATAATGTTTGACACGTGTGCGTCAGAAGTCATCATAATTCTACTAGTTTCTTCTATCATTTTACTTTAATTTTCATATTTTTGTCTTTTATTTTATTTTTTTAGAACTTTGCAATACCATGCAATGTGAAGTAAATTCTACCGTATTCTCCCATAGTTTAACCTCTTCTCCAACCAAAGCCCTTTGTGTAACATTCCGAAATGAGTCCTTCTGAGTTGAGGTGACAATTTAACCGTTTGCAGCTCGATTTACACCGGTTGCCTTCAAATCGCTCCACAAGAGGGAGGGGATAAATGAAGTCTTCCTGAGGTCCATCGGACACAAAAGTAAAAATTGCAATAAAAACAGTCTTTGGCAGAAGTGATGCCAAATTAAACGAAAAAATATAAAGCAACGATCTATAAACGCTTTACTTTTATACTGTTAAAAGTCTTTTTAAATGGTTTACATTTACTCCAACTCCAACACTGTTTTGTGTTTTCAGTAAAGCGCTAGTTTTCTGTAATCCTACAAACATAGGGAAACATCACCAGTTGATTTATTTCTACTAGTTTTATTGATATATGTCAGATAGGCTAATATTTTTTGTTCGTTTTAAGTTCAACTTCGCTCTTTACTTCCCTCGATTTTTTTTTTTTTTTTTTTTTTTTTTTTTTTTTTTTTTTTTTTTTTATAATCTTAAAGCCCCATATGACTTACTACGGATGAGAGCATTTTAGCGATAAGTTCTATATTTGTACTGGTAAGCATGACACAAAACGATTACGATTTTTGTCTAAGAAACGATTGAAGTTAGAAAAAAAAATTGTCACGCCCACTCTAATTTCTTAAAAATCACTATTTCAAGATAAAAAAAAGAGTAAATGAACATATGCCAGTCACACAATTTGAAACATCTCAGTGATCTAAATTAAATGATGGTTCATGAGTTTATTCATGTTTCTCTATTTAACCCAATTATTAAAGACGAGTAAAAACAGGTTCTGAAGTAAGACAAGTTGCTGCCAGGCCAGTCCCTTCAGAAATCGTGTAGCTGTTGAGAAATTTTCGGAGGTATGATACCCAGATAGGAGAAACTACTGAAACTGTGTATCACCAAAATAAGCTTTTTTTATTATTTCTTTCTTTTTTTTTTACTGGGAACTTTGAGAATCTGCAATCTGTGTCTGTGTGTCAGTCAGTCTGTGTCTCTGACTAAAAATACCACCCATAGCCTGGTTGAAGCCAAAATAAACGACTTAAGACAAGGATAGGGGTGCATTAACCCCCCCCCCCCTGTTCCACCCCCTGCCTCTAAATAAGTGAGACCAATGTGTAGCAAAGTATACAAGATTAAGAGGATGTTTGAAAACACTGGCCGAATTATAGGTTTTGAGTAAGCAATTGTATCAAAATTTCTTTTCTGCGAAGAGGTCAAATAAATTGTATAAAATACACGAATGACACAAAAATACCACTCTATATTTCTTTGGCCATCGATTTAATACAATCAGTGGTGTCAATTCACAAAAATGTTGGAAGGCGTTGCCGTCGGGGGTAAAATGTAGTTTTCAAAATCTAGAGGTGGACAATTTTTTTCAGTTTTCCAATGAAAATACAAAAAAAAGGCACTTTCAATGAAAAAACTCAGAAAAAAGTATTTATCAAATCTTGGTGAGGGGATTTTAACCTTGTGAGTACTATTTCCCCCTACCACTGCCTCCTCCTCCCTTCCCTACTGAATTCCTGAATATGTTCGCCCCAGAGGGCATCGAGAAATAAAAACTTAAAATTTCCGAAGTTATCAAATTTTTTTGGTAATTAATCTTCATAAAAAAGAGAAGTTAGACTATATTCTGACTGTTTGTCTAAACATGCCGAAATATTGCTTCATCATGGAAGTCTAAACTCTTGTTGATTTTCAATAACTAAGTTTCTACTTAGGCCTACTTTGAAAGGTGCGGCATCAGAAAATCTTTATACAATCCAAAATAAGAAAATTTTTATATTTGGGGGAATTTTTTCCGATAAAGCAGGCATGTTTAAATTTGAAAAGCCTGATTGATTGGTTCGAGGCACCTTGCACCTTGCACAAACTGGTGCTAAGTTGGCCCATTACAGCTTTCCCCCCCATTATAGAAAGATGTTTTCCCATGAGAGCAGGTTTAAACCCACGTTATTTTCTTTTTAAGCATCAAATTTCTTATGACCTTGGTTGAGCTAAATGATAAAGTCAATATTTTATCGATTATCAAACAGTTAAATAGGGAGGAAGACCGCACTGCCTTTCGATCACAAACACCAAAAACAAGAAGAACAATAGGGAATTTCTCAAGACAGTGGGGAACAAATTAGAATGGCCCTATGCCCCTATGTCCTCGGCCCTATGTCCTAGGGCCGTCCTCAGCAATACAAAAATATATAAAAAGAAACAATTTACAACAGAATATAATCAATAAAACTAAAATGAATAAGTTTTTTAAAACAGTCCCAGTATCCTTACCTCAGCGAAGTTTAACCAGGGCTGATAAATAAATTATGATGAAGCGAGGCAATTCATTGAAATAAAAGAGAATGATTTAAAAACACGTTTTTAATGCCAGCCTTGCTTTTTTGGCTGCTGATCTCATAGGTCTAAGAACCTAAATCTCCTATGATCATAGTTCTCCTAAATTCCGGTAAAGATAAAACTCCAGTTACTTGCCAAAGAGATGTCTAACAAATACCATGCAATTGTGGCAAATTCTACGTCAGGAGAACCCACCAGAATTTAAAAAAATTGCCTACAACAGCATAAGTATGAATCGCCAAAGCTCTGAATTCCAATATTACTTCTTTTTCTTTTGATTCTGCTTTAAGCAGCCATGTTTTTGAAAATCCTAGCCACAAAATACTTTTTGAAGAATCCGCCATTATTAGCAATGACCCAGGCATAAAGCAAGTAGTTTGAGAAGCAATTGAAATCAGACTTAAGATTAATAATAATATTTCCTTAAATAGGGACTTGGGAGAATATTCACTAAATGCTCTATACACAAATTTAATTAAAAATGACCTCACGAAATATTAAAAAAAAACAGATATTAACACAGAACCTATCACGAATAGACCTATAAGATCAGCAGCCAAAAAAGCAAGGCTGGCATTAAAAAAAGTGTTTTTAAATCATTCTCTTTAATAAAAGATAAATCAATAGGATCGAATTTTGATGTTTATTCAAAATATAAATACATGAAGTTCAATGTTACCCATCAAAGTTACGAGTCTAAGAAAATTTACCTAATTTTTTTGAAAAGGGGGAACACCCCTAAGAAATCAAGTGACCTGAATAAAAATCACATCATGAGATTCAGAATGTCGGAGAACCCTGTTACAAAGGTTTCAAGCTCCAATATACAAAATGTGGAATTTTGAAGCAAATGTGGAATTTTCTGCCAGAAACAAGATCACTAATACGTGTTTATTTGTTGTTTTTTTTCTAAGAGGTGATCGTGGATTTTAGAAGATCGGGGGAAGGCTAATTTTATCGGAAATCAAAAGCTCTAGAGCTATTTTTAAGTGACCAAAAATATTGGAGGATAACTAGCCCCCCTCCCACCTGCTTTTTTACCCAAAATTGTCTGATAAAAATTTTGAGATAGCAATTTTCTTCAGTATGGTCGAAAGATCTAATAACTGTGTCTTTGAGGATGACTTGGCCCCCCACGGCCCCAGGGGAAGGGCTGCAAGTTATGAACTTTGCCCATTGCTTACATATAGTATTGGCTATTGTGAATTATAAAGATATTTTGGAGGGTGGGGGTGCTAACGTGTATCTCTTTCCATTGAGAAGTTTTTGTGGGGGAAGGGAATTTTCTATAGGAGAGGGAGCTGTATTTCCCAGCGTTATTTAAAAAACTATTAGAAATTAAATGAAAAAATATTTTTCAAGTGAAAGTAAGGAGCAACATAAAACTTAAAACGAACAAAAATTATTACTTATATGAGGGTGGTTTTCCTTCTTCAGTTCCTCGCTCTTCACGCTAAAGTGTTTATAAATTTTTAAAAAGCTTATTGTTCTAATTAAACGGTCCTTGTGTATAAGGAGTTATTCTTAAATAATTGGAATAAAAAGTCAAACTTTAGCGTAAAGAGCGAGGTACTGAGGAGGGGGCAGCCATCCCCCCATATACGTAATAATTTGTTCGTTTTAAGTTTTAATGTTGGTCCTTACTTTCAGCTGAAAAAAAAACGCTTTTTTGATATTTAATATCTTACAAGGCTCAAAACGGACGAGCCGAATTACAAATTTATGGCATCGTCAATAGCATATAACATGATACAAAATTTATTAACACTACAAAACTTTATGGGCCATACTTTAAACTTTGATTTATTTAATTGCCATTTCTAATTGCCATATACATTAAAAGCCATATATTATAAAAGAAATATATCTCAGCCTCCCATTAGAGTTCAAGTAATCCCCTAAATTCCTAATTCCTAAAGTCCTAAATTCGATTCTTCATCTTCTTCATTTTTACTTTTAGTCAATTCGTGTCACACAAAAACATTTCATAAGTTGGCTCAAAACGATAAGGCTTAGTCTAAGCCTAGTTTACTTTTTAGACGTATAAGTTGACAAAGTAAAAAAAAAAAGCGGAGGGATGCCCACTCTTCGCCATCTAGTATCGTGGTTACAGCGGTCGCTGCAATCTGGTAAAGAATGAACCAAGGCCCATAGTAACCAAATAACAGCCAGAAAACTCTGAAAATGGCGTCAAATCGAAACAGAACGTAACCAATGGAATTGCCTTGGCGGAAAACCCTACAGAAAAAGCTTAAAGTCCCTTGGCTGGAATAAAAAGAGAAATCCTTTTTTTTGCATGGGAATCACCATCAATGGTCACTTTTTTTTCTTCCACTTGTAGCCGGATACTGAAATATCATAGAGAGCTTTAGATATTCATAAAGAGAGTATAGATACCATATATCGCGTATATATATAGAGCATGGATATTTTTCAACGATTGAATACAAGAACGCCACTTGTTCAGCCATGCATGGCATATATATGCGTAGGTACAGTCCCTCATGTCAAACATGCTCGAATTAAGTACGACGTACTCTTACCATTTTCACCATTTAGGTTTTTGTGCAAAATAGCAATTTTTCACCAAGATTTGACAAAACATAAATATCAGATCGATCTTCGGTGTTCAACCATATGCCAAAAGAAAGGAGGGTAGGGTTGGGAAGAGAACGATAATAACCACAGGTGATTGAAAAAGAATGATTAAAATTTGAGAAGGAAAAAAATGGTAACTCACACCCAAAGGGGGCAAAACTGAGAAGGTACTAAAAAACTTAGTATTACCATTTTGTTAACAATTTTTGACAATTTTCTGTAAACTTGGAAGTTGATATCATACGTCAATGATGCTTAGACCGTTTTTTTTTAGATCGAAGATAATAAAAGACAAATAATTTCTACCAAATCATTTTTCTGACCCCAGTATTCCTTCAAGGTCTGGGCCTCCGGGCCTTGGTGTCTTTGTCCCCTTTCCGCCTTATTCGTGGTCCTGAATCCACCTGTAAGCAACACTTTTAGTATTAAGAGAAGCAAAAGTGGTAGTAGTACTAGCAATAGCCCTAATATTTTTCTTATTCTCAGACTAAAAAATCAAACTTTGAATTATCATGCCTTTTTTCATTCATTATTTAAGGTTCATCTCTGCGTGTATCATTTTTATCTTTATCCTCTTTTCCTCGCTCGATCTATCCCATGAATATCTTCTTGAAAAAAATATCTTTTTCACTGTGCAGTTTCGAAATACTAAGTTTCTTTTTCGTCGGAAATCAATCAAAGCGTTAAAATTATTTAGTGACAAGTGTGGAAATATAAATCAACTAAATTGAATGATTGTTCACTTTCACTGTTGTCAACTCGTGTTGACAGCAGCTAATTTATCGATTTATTATATTGAAAGTGCATGTTCCCTCCCTTGGGTGCCGTTTAAGTATCCGTCATCAGCACCATCTGCACTTATATCAGCATCATCTAATAGACAAAAACAAGATTCGAGTTGATTTCACTTGATACCTAACGCATATTCATTTAAATCATTTTAAATATTTCAAGTAATCTAAATTCATTTGAAAATGTTTGTATGTTCCCTAGATTCAGCGACAAAGGGAGAAGCGAGCCTTTTAATTACCCCGTGCAAGGTTGACAATGCTGTCAATGTGCAATCATAAAATAGTCTAATATCTTCATTTTTTCAACATACGTAGCTATGCTTGGCAACAAGAGACTTGTTTCCAACGTCCCAATTGTTGCTAACAATTTGCTGTTAGCTCAAGGCAACAGAGGTGTTTTAGCAAGAATGTATTGCAAACAATTTGTGGAAACTTGTTAATTGGGTGGTCAATTTGAAAAGGCAAATATGAAAATAATCTACTTTTAAGGGTGATTTTGAATAGACTTAATTTATTCAGTTTAAAGTTACCCGTTCAAAGTTATTAGTATCGGAACATCTTTGTAAGTTTAGAAGAGGCAAACACCCCAACCGAGGGATTCAATCTCAAGGAAAATTACACCATTATATTCTATGTGTCCCACAGCATAAATGTAATATAATATTTATGCTATGATGTGTTCAAGAATCATGTGATGCAGACATGCAGGTTACAAGCTGCGACATAGGAGAACATACAATTATACTGTTTTTGTTTTTAATTTTTTTCCAGGGATGATTGTATTGAAACAGTGGTCGTAGAATATAGGAAAAGGGGTAGTTCAAACAGAAATTCAAAGTCATTATGCACTTTTTATGTAAACAAAAGATATAATGCCAAAGCAAAATGCTGATTAATACAGTGTTTTGCCACCAAAAAATTTGGCCCGACTAGGGCCAAACCGCTTTCCACTGAACATTCTTAGGTATCCGATCGGTTTAGAACATAGAACAAGCTATACAGATGGCCTTCCAATCTCAAAGACTATACTGACACTTTTGGTGGCGCATACACCCCTGAAACTATACAAAGTCCATACAAAATGAAAAGTTATAATATATATATATATATATATATATATATATATATATATATATGTAAATGCAGTATTACTAACAGTTATACAGCGTTTTGTCGTGAAAAAGGTGCCTACGGACTCGAAAGGCTCATTTGTGTGCAAAAACTTCCCAACTTGTCGTAAAATATCCTTCAGATTAGCGTGTTGGGTGTTTACCCCCCAATGATCCTTCATTTGAAAGAGGTTATTTAAAATGGAGTTCAAAATGGACGTCACGAGGTTAATAGCCCCAGCTTACTGCAGAAACATTTTTATGCGAAATAAACGATCAGATTCATATTTTAAACCTGCTTAACGGTGGAAGTAGGACCAGTGTCCGTCATGTAATGTTTGTCAAAGTAATGTGTGTGAATACCCCTAGACAAATTTAGCTTTAATAACCTGAAAAATCCTTTTTTGGTACTTGAAGTCCCTAGAAAAATCTTAAGAGTGCACCTTTTAGCGACGATTTTCATTTCAAGTAAAAACTTAGCTCAAAGAGTGAGGAGTTGAGGTCAAAACACACTAAGTACATGCAGATTGTCATAAAGGCGAATCTTAGGAATGGGTAAGGGTATTAAGTTTGAACTTTCAAGGAGTCCTTAAAGGGAAAGATCTATTTACCAAAAGACAATCTGTACGCGCTGCTACTAATACTACTGCCACTTCCACTACCACTACCTACTACCACTCCCTAATACTGCCACTACTACTATGATGCTAATATTATTAAATAAAAAAAGCAAGTTTTTTTTAACTGCAAGTAAGGAGCGACATTAAAACTTAAAACGAACAGAAATTACTCCGCATATGAAAGGTGTTGTCCCCTCCTCAACGCCCCGCTCTTTATGCTAAAGTTTGACACTTTCTCTCAACTCTGCTTTTTAAAACAGTAAAAAACTTTAGCGTAAACAGCGAGGCTCTTTTTGAATTAATGCATGTTTTGATTTTGGCTCTTTGCACATGAATAATTAGAACGAAATTTGCATATTAATTTATTTTTTTGGCTAAATGACTTTCTCATAGTTTTGATCGGACAATTTTGAGAAAAAAATGGAGCGGGGAAGGAGGCCTAGTTACCCTCCAATTTTTTGGTTACTTAAATAGGCAACTAAAACTTTTAATGTTTTACGACCTTTTTTATTAGTAAGAATACACGTGAATTAACCTACGTAACGAACTTCTATATTCCAATTCCTTTAGATTGACCCGTGAATCACAAAGGCCATAAAATAAATAGTTAAAATTATCAAAAATACTTTAACATAAAAAGCGAGGTATAAGGAGGAGGTGCACCTTTCACATTCGTAATAATTTCTGTTTGTTTTAAGTTTTAATACTGCTCCTTACTTTCAGTTGAAAAAACTTTTCATATTTGTTTTCTCATTTTTTTTTAAATGGTAGAAAATCCTGCACCCCCTTCATGGAAATTCTCTTCCCCCTGACAAATTCGTCCATGGAAAGTTCCCCCCACATAACCTCCTCCCCTCAACCCCCTCCCCCCTCCAACCAAAAAATTCCGCTGAAAACGTCTGTACACTTCCCAATAACCATTACTATATGTAAACACTGGTCAAAGTTTGTAATTTGCTGCCGCTCCAACGGAGACTGTGGGGAAGTAAGTCGTCCCCAAAGACAAAGTTATTAGGGTTTTCGACTATGCTGAATATAATGGCTATCTCAGAATTTTGATCCGGTGGGAGGGGGCCTAGGTACCCTCTAATTTTTTTGGTAACTTAAAAAGGCACTAGAACTTTTAATTTCCGTCAGAATGAGCCCTCTCGCGACCTTCTAGGATTAATGGGTCGGTAAGATCACCCCTAAGGAAAAAAACAAACAAACAAATAAACACGCACCCGTCATCTGTCTTCTGGCAAAAAATTCAAAATTCAACATTTTTGTAGATAGGAGCTTGAAACTTCTAAAGCAGGGTTTTCTGATGTACTGAATCTGATTGTGTGATTTTCATTAAGATTCTATGACTTTTAGGGGGTGTTTCCTCCTATTTTCTAAAATAAGGCAAATTTTCTCAGGCTCGTAACTTTTGATGGGTAAGACTAAACTTGGTGAAACTTATATATTTAAAATCAGCATAGAAATTCGATTCTTTTGATGCAACTCTTGATATCACAATTCCGTTTTTTTGGGTTTCGCTTACTATTGAGCCGGGTCGCTCCTTACTACAGTTCGTAAACAGGAACTGTTTGATTAAGATTAAGGGCGTGAAGGTAAAATTCAAGAGAATATTGAGGGGAAATTAGGACTAAATCAAAATACTCTAAGTGCATGCAGACTGTCATAAAGGTGCGTCTCAGGAATGGGCAAGGGTATTAAGTTAGAACTTTCAAGGTATCCTTAAAGGGAAAGATGAATTTATCAAAAAAATATCTGTACGCGCTGCTACTAATACTACTACCACTGCCAGTACCACTACCTACTACCACTACCTACTACCACTGCCTAATACTGCCACTACTACTAAGATGCTAATACTATAAGATTAAGGGCGTGAAGGTAAAATTCGAGAGAATATTGAGGGGAAATTTGGACTAAATCAAAACAAACTAAGTGCATGCAGATTGTCATAAAGGCGCGTCTCAGAAATGGGCAAGGGTATTAAGTTAGAACTTTCAAGGTATCCTTAAGAGGAAAGATCAATTTACCAAAAGACAAGCTGTACGCACTGCTACTAATACTACTACCACTGCCACTACCACTACTACTACTACCACTGCCTAATACTGCCACTCCTACTAAGATACTAATACTAATAAGATTAAGGACGTGAAGGTAAAATTCGAGAGAATTTTGAGGGGAAATTTGGACTAAATCAAATCTCACCAACTGCATGCAGATTGTCATAAAGGCTCATCTTAGGAATGGGCAAGGGAATTAAGTTCGAACTTTCAAGGTATCCTTAAAGGGAAAGATCAATTTACCAAAAGACAATCTGTACACGCTGCAACTAATACTACTACCACTGCCAATACCACTACCTACTACCACCACCTACTATAACTACTACTACTACCACTGCCCAATACTGCCACTACTACTAAGATGCTAATACTTTTAAGATTAAGGGCGTGAAGGTAAAATTCGAGAGAATATTGACGCAGAATTTGGACTAAATCAAAACACACTAAGTGCGTGCAGATTGTCATAAAGGCGCATCTCAGGAATGGGTAAGGGTATTGAGTTCAAACTTTCAATGCATCCTTAAACGGAAAGATTAGTTTACCAAAAGACAACCTGTTCGCGCTGCTACTAATACTACTACCACTGCCACTACTACTACCTACTACCACTACCACTACTGCTATCACTACCTAATGCTGCCACTACTACTAAGATGCTAATACTATCAAGATTAAGGGCGTGAAGGTAAAATTGGAGAGGATATTAAGGGGAAATTTGGACTAAATCAAAACATACTAAGTGCATGCAGATTGTCATAAAGGCATATTTCAGGAATGGGAAGGGTATTAAGTTCGAACTTTCAAGGTATCCTTCAAGGGAAAGATCAATTTACCAAAAGAATATCTGTACACGCTGTTTCTAATACTGCTACCACTGCTACTACTATTACTACTAGTCCAAGTGTTACTTCTATTGCAACTATTACTATGCCTAAGATTATTAAGATGAAAATTTCAAGAAGCGTCGAGGGTGACGCTGAACTAAATTAAAACGCACTATGAACATATAGGTTATCAATAGGACATATTGGCAATGCCATAGCAACGGCTAATTGCATTAATTTGTAAATTCAAGGGCTTGATGAGGGGGAGGCTAAACTAACCAAAAGGTAGTATTTTAATACTGCTGCTGCTACCAGTGTTAGTGCTATTACCTTCGATACTACTACTAGTCCTACAACAAGTACTACCAGTAGTCCTACTGTTACTATTCTAACAACTATTACAACTAGTACTACTGCTACTACTGCTACTAAAGCTAAGGGAATTAAGGCAAAACTTTTGGAGAATGTCAAACCAGTGTTGAGCTAAATCAAACCACACTGTGTGCCTACAGTTTATCAAGCAGACTTATCAGTAATACCTCAGGAACGGTCTATGGTATTAAGTTGAACTTTTTAGCGTGTGTTGAGGGATGTTGAGGGGATGTTGAAAGTAACCAAAGGTGTTATTCGCATACATCTACTAATATGACTACTACTACTATAGCTATTATTACTACTGCAGCAAAGGATATTAAGATGAAGCTTTTAAGGAATTTTTAGGTGGATGCCGAACTAAATCAGAACAAACTATGAGCGTTTAGATTGTCAAAAATAGGTATGTTGTGGTGGCTATCATAGGAACTTTTAAAGAAACTCATTTGATTGGAAATTAAAGTTTTAATTTGCGAAAAAAAATTTAAAAGCTAGTAACATTAATGATACTTTTAAAGAAGCTGATGGGATTGAAACTAAAAGCTCTAGTTCCCTTTTTAAGAGTCAAAAGTGATTGGAGGGCCAACACCCCCTCCCAAGCCCATTAATTCTCCAAGTATTAATTTTAAGATAGCCGTTTTGTTTAACATAGTTGAAAAATCCAGTAATTATGTCTCTCGGGATGTTGGGGATGTCAAACCGAGCAAATGCTGTAAGCTATGCAATTTATTCGATGTTTAACATATAGTGTTGTTATTGGAAAGAGGATATGTCTGACCTTAGGTGTTCCAAAAGACCAAGTGCATTCAAGTGAAGCTTTCAGACAATGTTGAGGGGAGTGCTGAACTAATGTTATGTGCATGCAGGTTGACTTTAAGTATTAATCAGGAACTTTAAGGGAAGGATTTGGGGGGAGGGGGTGTTCAATGGACCAAGGGAATGTTGAGGGGAATGTTGAACAAACCAAAAGGTACTACGTGTAAGTTACCAATATTGTTAATATTACAACGGCTACGACTACTGCTTCTATTGAGGTTAAGGATATTAAGGCGAAACTTTCAGGGAGCGTTTAGGGGGTGTTGATGTAAATCAAAATATACTGTATGCATTCAAGTTCCCATAAAGATGTATGAGCAATTCCTCAGGAATAGCTTAGAGTATCAAGCTGAAACTTTCAGTGCGCGTTGAGAGGGACACTCAAGTAACCAAAAGACCCTCTATGTCTACTGCTGTTAATATTACTGCTGCTTTCACTTCCATTAATGCTGCTACTCCTACTACTGAAGCTAAGGGTAGGAAGCTGAAACTTTCAGGGAATGTTTGGGGGGATGTTGAAATACCTACTCTATATAAGCAGATTTGTCAAAAGAGGTATCAGTAGTATCCCAGGAATGTTCTATGGTATTAAATTGAAACTTTCAGGACATAAGAGGGCTGTTGAAATAGGCAAAATGCGAATTGTGCAAACTATTACAACAAAAAACAATACTAATACTACTGCTATTACAACCACTACGACTGCTCCTGCTACAACTACTAATACGTTGACTACTACTAGTATTACTCAAGCTAACGGTACAACCCTGGAACTTTCAGGGAATGTTGAAGAGGATAGTTAACTAAACTGAAACACGCTTTATGGATTCAGGCTATTAAAAGGTCGTAATAACTATATCGCAGGAACAAAGCAGGAACGAAATACATTTTAGATGTTTTGACTTTTTTGACTTTGAGAAATCCAAAATTATTAAGATTTAAAGGAATAAATATCAGTATAAGCATATTAAACTGTAAATCCACATTCATTTGTTGTTGTTTGTTTAGTAATCTTGGTTATGATGATGTTATTAGTAACATTCAGCTCAAAATTAGGATTGTTTTCAGTAAAGTGCAAATTATACTATGGTCTTCTGAAGGTATGCAGGGCGTCAGGTGTGATTTGTGGTAGTTCTATGCTTGGAAAATTATTTGACTTCATTTCTGCTCGTTTTTCGTTTAATGTAGATTTTTTACTTTTCTTTGAAAAACTTATTTTGTGAAAAAAGTATAATGAAAGCAAAAAATGATGTTAAAACTTATGATGAGAAAAAAAAATATCCTAAGCATCAAGTGAGCTGCCGTTCCCCTTGATCATAATTAGTGTTTATGATATGCAAGTTTTTTTAGCTCAAAATCCATCAACAATTTTCTCAAGCATAATTTCGAATAGTGAAAAATATAATTAACACTTGAGTCTAAAGAACATCAGCATTTGTCATCAAAATAATGCCAAAGTTAATGCATACGTGGGTTATTCACGGTATAACCGGTTTTTCAAACTTCATTTTTTGTGTCAGTATTGTCACATAGGATTACCTGGAAAAAAATAGTGAAAAATATAACAGAAAAACTTTGTTTCTGAAGTTTTTTACTATACCTGAAAGCAAGATTTTGGCTTGACAGCTTCCGCATTTCTGAAGTGCAAACATTAAACGATAGAAAACTTACAAAACCTGATATTGGCATTAGCACCGAAAAGCAGAATCTCCGGCGCAATCCTAGTGTTGAGCAATTTCGTTCTTTCTCTTAGCCTATACCCTAAACTGTTGCATACTTGTTTTTTTTTCAGTGCTTTAGAATGTAGGCGAGGGTAAAGAAAGCGGTATTGTATCACCATGCGAGCTTAACTTTACTAGCCAACTTAACCTGTCAAGGTTGTCACAACCTAATCCCGACCTACTTTTTGCAGATTGGATTCAGTCGTAAAGAATCCCTGAAAAAGAAAGCTGATTAGTTATGACTTACATATAATTTCAGTTTTAACTCGAGAGGGCGCCCACCTTCAAAAATCACATACACCAGGGGGTGGGTACCAAGCGTGGGGGATGTTTGCGGCACACGTGCCGTCCTGAGATATATACCAGGTGGTGGAATGTGGGCAGACACTTGCTTGAATCTTATGATATTACAGATAGTTTGCACCAATGATCCGTTTTTTTTTTTTACTAATTATTTTTTTTTACCTTTTTATGAACTCACCAGACAATACACGTCAGTAGTATGAGTAGGTTTTAATTCCCTTCTTTTTGCGTTTAAGATCCAATTATTTCAAGTTACTCATTCTCTTGTGGCGTTAACTTGAAAATCAATTAATTTCTGCAACATTTACGCAAGATTGACCACTAAACATAAAATAAGTAGATAAAATAAATAAAATAAACAAGTAGAAAACGAAAAAAAGACAAATCGTGCTACCACCTATCGAGCTTATGCAGTACTACGTGCTCGTTTTTTTTCATATTAGGGACTTCTCGGTTTTATTAAGGTTTATATTCCCTCTGAAAACTCATATTTACAACAAGGCAACAGCTGTAACTTGTATCAAAGGGACACAACTCTTATATCATTGCATCGAGATTTTTTTTCGGAGTTTTTCCGGAGTATAAAAGAGAATTCTTTAAAAAGGCATCGAAAATTTGTTTGTATGCATTTTTGTTGCGTTTTTCAGAGTTGGACAAAATTTCGGGAGGGGTATTTAAGCCCAGGTACCCTCCCCTGCCCCTCAATCTGGCCCTGTGTTGGATTCATTATTTTCAGATCCATTCATTCACAGAGCCTGAATGATATGATAACTAAAATAAAATTATCTTGTCGAAAGATAAACGTGTATAAATATTGTATTCACTTATTATGTCGTATGTGGTTACAACCTACGATTATGATCATTATTCATCAAGCTTGTACATAAAAATACAGTTTTTTTGTAATACATGATTCTAACTTAAATTTTTTTCTTTTAATTTCAAAAGGCATTAGATATGGTAGCAATTTGCTTTAAAATGAACCATTCAACAACTCTCTACGATGTTCTAGTGACCCCTATCTCAGGAACAGAAAAAACAAAAAAAAGAAGAAAAAAGATGCCGTCGATGCAGAATATCGTGGTTGCAGCCGCTTTTCTTCATTTTAAAACCAATATATTTTTCTTGTTATTCAAGCCAAGGGACAGTTAGTCTCCTATATAGGGGTATTTGACAAGGCGGTCCTAATAGTGTAGTTCTTTTTTTTATCTGACTCTAGTTTTAGGAGTTATGGGTTATTTTGTTTTTGTTTTTTTTAATATGGGACGTGATCATCTCTTACTGGGTAGCTAGCTACTGCTGCAACCCGGTGTGGTCAGATTTTTATTAGAGAATGACCTCAACTTCCTTATAGACAAACATAGAGAAACGAAAATTTACATATTTTGACAATTTTGCATTGCATTTTCAATCAGAAAAAAAAATTACAAACAAATTTCAAAAATGTGTTTTGGTAGGTGAAACGGTGAACAAAAATGCATTTCAGCTACCGAATGACATCGAAATCGTTTTCTTACGGTAAAACATAAAGATCGTAGGACTACAGAAAAAATGACATAAAAAATATGCAGAGAGAAAATAAACCTTAAACATGAACGGAGAGCTTGCTGTTTATTCAAGATGTTTTTGATTACACAATTCTGATATTTTAAGTCCAATAGTAATTACACACAGGGGTACTAGATGGCAGCAACCCTTTTTGTTGACATAATTTGCCGAAGTAGATAGCCTGGTTGTTTTCAGACCTCATTATTAAAATATTCTTTTTCTGACAGAGCCAATTTACATTTTGGCACTGCTTATCTTTTTACTGCTAATTCCGTTTTGCACTGCTAATTCCGTAAGTTCTTAATAAAAAGGTGCAGTTCCACCTCGAAGAGTTCTGTTATTTCAATTGACTAGTTTTAATCAAAGATTATACCTTACGCATTTTTAGGAGTATTAAAGTCCCAAAAAGTGAAGCCATGTTTTTTATCCAACCGAATGGAATTTTTTTATCTAGCTAGAAAAATTACAATTTGGGTCATAAATGAGGTCCAACAAAAAATGTCCAATTCCACCTCATACACCTTAAAACCACGACTTTGGTGCTCTTTTTTCCTGAAATATTCCCGCGAGGACACACTCCGGAAAGCTTACAAATGGTTGTTCATCCGAAGTTCCTTATTTCTGCTCTAATAAATATGACTTATTTATTATACTTGAAATTTTCATCTTGCGAATATTTCAGCTTAAGACCAGTTAAGAGGAGATTATTCTCTGTGGATAATAAACAAACTTACCTGTTGTAAAGACAGATGGTTATGAAAATGATCGAACTATTGATGGACAAAATCTGAGCCGTAATTTCATATGGTGTTTTACGGATAAATCGGAAAGCAAAACAGCAGTACGAGAAAATTGTTTTTACAACCGACCAATTGAACCAATTCTGTTCAATTGAAATTGAACAGAACAGAAACTGAGTTTCTGTTCATTTGGTATCTTGTCCACAAATCGCCAAATAAAAACGCATTCTTGGGCAGATATTGTACTTGTAATATAGACAACTTTTATACGTCTGTTTCTTATGACTTAGTGTTTGGCTAATTAGTTTTTAGGGCAAATTTCTCCTGCGGATTTTGGGTCTTTGGGGCTTTGCTGATAAAATAACAGTTTTCCAAGCAGGTTGTTAGACTGAGGTCTAGATATTTATTTATTTCTCTATTGCGCATATTCCTTTTCTTAAATGGTTATTTTTACTTCTTTTCTTTCAAGGCTGTGTTCCCTCCTTTGGTGCAATTAAAGTATTAGTAAACTAAATATTCTGGTAGTCAAAGTAACATTTTTGATCGAACGAAATTGACGTTTGAGCATGGGAAGGAAAAGAAAATTTGCTATTAGCCCATATAATATGGGAGCTGAAGACAAGAAAGGAAATTTGAAAATATTTAATTTTTTCTCTAATTTTAGGTCCAACATTTGAGCGTGGTCCTCCGCCCAGGCCTCAGCTAGATCAGCGAACAGAGCACATGTCCTACAACCGACCACCGATTGAACCTGAACGACCCTTCCGTACCCAAGCTTCTGATCCCCACCGCCAACGGCAGTTGGACAAAGCTACTCAATCAAGTCAGCAACGCTTGAATCAAGATATGCACTCAAGTCAACGGAACTTAGATCAAGATATGCAATCGAGTCAACAAAGACCGACAAGAATTGAAGCTAATCCCCCTATAAAAGAAACTACAGAAAGAGAGGTGGATGTCATAACAGCTCCTGACAATTTCAATATGATAGTCTCTTCGAGCTTGAATGGAGATGGTAACAAAACAGAGAAAGGCACTCGATATGGTTATATTGTTGATGGGAATGAATCCCATGAACATCTGCAAACACTATCTGTTCGCCGTGAAGAAGGCATTGACAATAGAGGCAATAAAGAACAAGATATGCTGATGATAACAGCTCAAGACGCACTCGCCAACAAGCCAAAAGAACTACAGTCTTTAGTAGGTCTTTTAGCCCATATTTACACAACATCAGCGCCAGTTCTCGGTCTACCAAAAGCAGGAGAAAAGCCTTCACAACCGTTTCGAACTTCTGGTATAAATATAACGCCGATTGGTGAAACAGGCTATACTCCCAGAGTATCCAGTGACGAAAAAAGTAGTGAAACAGAAAAAGAGTTCAATAGCTATGAACAATCAGACGAAAAAGTAAATGGATATACATCTATTGAAGCAAATAAATCGTTTGATAGACCTTTTGATTTTTCAAAAGAAAATTCAGAAACACGGTATTATTCAGGAAGTCAAGAGGAAAACTCAAGTAAAGTAACCAAATTAACAACTACTCAACATAATTTTGCAGGCTATCAAAAAGACTTTGGGAGCGCGGAATACAAGAGCTCTATTCCAGTTCGTTCCTTGAACCCTGGGTTTACCGAGCATACTAAAGAACAAACAACATCTATAACAAACATGAAGGAGGACTTTAACACAAGTCCTGCAAAACCGAACTTTGAAGTCTCTGAAGACAACGGTTATGATGTAAACAGGCTTGACATAAGTGAGGAAGCTAGCCAAGAACAAAGGATGAAAACAGAGCTTACTAGGTTAGTGAACTCTACCCCTGTGAGACCAAAGACAAAAGGTGTATCAAAAGACAATTCGAAAGTTAGATCGAAGAAAAAAGGAAGCTACTTTGATGAGAGCTCTTACAACAGTAATCCAGAAAGTGACGAAACGAATTTGATGTTTGACTCCATTCCAAATGATGTCCAATCCAACTTCGGACCCAACTTCGTCAACGAAAAGCCCGCCTTAGATTTTGAGGAAAATGAGGATTATGCTGATGAAGAAACAGCAAGGCCATTGTCAACAGAACAACTTGTATATTTGCTCATTGGTTCTCTATGTGGTTTCAGTCTAATATGCCTCTGCTTGGTTTTCCTTACTATGAGGTGTCGAACAAGGTCAATGTATAGTAGCTCATGGTGCTCATGCTTTAACGACGCTTTAAGTGACACATTGAGCGATTCACTGGACTCACGATCGAATCGAAGTTCTCGTACAGTCATTTCACAGAAACTACAAAATCAATTGCAAGAAAAAGGCGGAACTGGTGCGACCCACAAACTTGGAACATGGTTTAATGGTCGAAATACAGTCGCAGTATTTACTGAGAATGGTAAGCCACGTAATCAGATGGCCTTGCCAAATTTCTCTAGCAGTGTAAGTAAAAAATCAACACGTGCTTATTTTACAGACGGCCGGAGCGCGTCTACACGTGACTTAGTAGAAGATAATAGTACACCACCATCACCTCAAGGGTCAGATGTTCCTGGCCATCAAAAAAGACATAACCCAACACAGGGACAGAGCTCCTCATGGCTTCATAAAAAAGAGTATGATGAAAAAATACACGAAAACGAAGCAACAGCAGGGTTGGTTCACGGCTTGGCTTATTATAAAGAAAAGACCGATGAGGTTTCAGATAATGAAAGACCGAGATCATCCACTACGACCCTCAAGGCGCCCCCTCATTTCCGAGCAATGGAGGATGAATCTGACCTCGAAATAGTTGAACCCCCACAAACCATTGAAGTTAAACTCCCAAAATTACAGCCAAAGCCAAAAAGATCAAGCTCACCGCCCCCTCAACTACCCCCTAAAAAGCGTGATACAGCCAAGCATGAAGATCCTATCGCAAGCGGCTCACATCTTACACTTCAAACAGAAGCATCGAGCCATGCCGCAGATACAATGTCAGTAATGTCCAGTGTTTACGGACAAGGAAGGATTGGATACTGGACATCAGTTAAAGACGCAAGAATTTTATGAGCTTCTAATCCATGGCCATTTAGACAAATGTTCTAATTTTAACTGGCAAAGAGCCTAATGATCTATAGGCTAATTACATAAACCGGCCTGATATCAATTACTCTATGTATATAACGGCTCTGTAATGTAACCTTCTAACTTATGCCCGGGCCACACTATAACCACACCTATTGATACAAAAGTGAAGATTTACGAGTGATAAGTGTTTTTCCCTGATTTCAGCGTTCCTATTAAATAACAAAAATTAAATGTTAAGAGAATTGGTCCAAAAGGTCTATAGAACACTAATCTCCAAGCTTTGGCCACTAATAAAGCCGTTATATTTTTTACGACGTTTCTCCCTGAGGTACACAAACTGCTCTTCTGAGTTTCTATCTTTTCTACTTTAAAAAATTATGTTTAAATCTTCACCTAGAAACTGGTCAATCATATAGATTACTTTTGAAATTGGAACATTGCTCAGCTTACCAAATTACAATCGGAGTTTATCATTGGTACTGCGGCTGCGCGTAATTTTCATTTTATCCAAGAGTTTGGTCATAATGTTGCTCGGCCATTTGTGACTATGAATCAAGACACATTTTTGTGCGTCTTTGCAGATTTATTTACATTTATCATTAAGATACGTATATTTATCATTAAGATATCAATAAGAATCGAAAAAATATATGGCTTTACTAACCTTTTTAGTGTTGTACATAAGTGAATCCGGTGATAACTAACGACGTACGTTGGGGGGTTATGGAACATTTCACTGTGTTGTAATTTTTTTGCCAATTATAATTTATAAGTTTCTTATAATTGCGTTGTTTATTAATAGTTTTACTTAATTTCCTAAAAAACAGGGTAAGAACATTTTAGTCAAAAGGTCCACTGCTCTTGGTCAATAAATGAAAAAAAAAATGTAAATTTTGGCCGTTGTTTTCGACTCAAACGGTATATGAACTAGCATTCTAGCATTGTAGAAAACAAAAACTGAATATGTTAAAAAAGAGTCTGATAATTCGAATAAAAAAATGACATTGAAGATGAAACACGCTAAATTACAGTTTAAGAACCTTAAGAAAAAAAAATAATAAATAAACAATTAAGTAACACAAACAATCGTTTGTCGGTGAGGATTTTATGAATATATTTAAAAGTTTGGTCTAAATAGCTAATTCTAGAAATTAAACATTGAAGATCTCAACATACAATTAAATCAAAAAGATTAACCAATATGAAGACAGGGTATTTTGTTCAATGTCACAAATTTGTTCCCACCCCTCCCCCCAATTAATGCTACTGGTTCGGGATACAACTGAAACTAGATTTACGTTGCCTAGACCACGTAGTGTTGCAGCAAGCCTCTGTCGGCTTCGGCAACAAAATTGTTGCAGCAGAAACACTCCAATCAGAAATCCGAGGAAGAGGTTCAAAAATATTATATTGACCTTGTAGCCCATTGAACCTCATCCTTTTTAATCGTTGGTATCGTAACGGATTAAAATTTAAAATACCATCTAATAGAGTCTAATGAGTACTACGTTATTTTTCTGAATTATATTGCTGTAGCTACTCTTTACTATAATAATTAAGACATCACTTCAGGGTGATGCATTTTGATTTGTAGTCGCTGCGTAACTGCATAGAGACAAATTTTCCGACTCTCAAATGTATCAGAACCAAAAGGAACTTAGACAAATCACCCGCATTAACCTAAAATGCATATTAGGAATCAACAATAGGAGCCCCTCATGTACAAAAATGACCAAGGTCTAAAATCCAGATATTAGTGTCAAGTCTTTAAATTTTCTTAGGTTTTTAATCACGATTCTATTTTCAATTAGTAAATTAGAACTGAAGTCATTAACCTTTCGATTCTTTTTAAAAGAGATATCTCATGAAAAAACTCAAAACTTGTAATATATAGGTATCGAACCTAGTTAGTATTATAAATAAATTGACCCCATACAACTGAGCAGTAGTTTCATTCTAGTTTAACCGCATGCAACTTAACTCCCATTCAATTTTACTCTCATTCAACTAACTTTCCGTGCAATCCAACTCTCACTTAATTCAACCCACGTTAAACTCAGCCGTATTCAGCTCAGCCCTCCTTAAATCAACAGTATGACTAGAAACTTTAACTCTTGCAGTTTAGTCGGAAGTGAAAAATACTATCTCTAATGAAATGGTCTTTATTCATTAGGTAGTTCTTAGACACATGTTTTTTATTCTATGCAGCTTTAGTGTTATAATATTCAGCCCTCTTTATCTCACAAAACATCTTAAAACTTGCAATATAATCAAACTTATTATTTTTATAGAACTATCCGTCCCTTTTTCATAGTCCTACTTCCATAGATAGACACTGCTAAAAATGAACGACAGGATCAGTAGTCATTGGAAGTACACAGCCCCACACTCTTAACAAGAATGACGGTTGTCAACTAATTCGTAATTCAAATTCTTCGTTGTCTCTGTATTTGTTTTCCCATTTCTATTGATCAAACGTAAGGCAAACTAATTTATAGAAGTGTCTAACCCCTTAGCCAAGAAGATGACCGTGCTCCAGCAACCTATTTTCATTTGCACGTCCCTCTCCGTGGGTGAAATGAAACAAAACTTTTCGTACTTTCAAATACATAAAAAAGAAATAACAGGAAATGGAAACAGAGAAAAAGAAATGGAAGAAATGGAAACAGAGAAAAAGAAATAACACGAAAAAGAAATGGTACACGAAATGGAAACAGATGTAAAGCCTTTATCACAAGGATGACCAAGGCATAATAACCAATCATTACTTGCAATTCCTTCCCTTGTCTTAAAATTTGAGCCAGATCTTTTTTTTTATGTGCACCACAACACTGAAATTGTCAACCCCTCACAATTTTTAATTTTTAAAAATTGATCTTTTTAATTTTTAAATTGATTTTAATTTTTAAAATTAAATTAATTTTAATTTTATAATTAAATAATTTTTAATAATTAAAATTTTAATAATTAAAATTAAATTATTTTTAAAATAAAATTAAATTAATTTTTCAAAAATTGATTTTAATTTTTAAAAATTGGTGTATCGCTGAAACGTAATTTTGTACGAGAAAACTGAATGTCATACGCTTTGATCAGCTCATCAAAAACTATTGATCAGCGTTGAAAAAAGAATCCATCTGTCTTAGTTCAAAAGTTGATTTTCTTGCCGCGTGCCAACTTTCTAATATTACCACTTAAAAAGGAACCAAGGAAAAGCTTCAGCTTTCTTTGCGATGGGGCCAGGTAGTACATCTTAAGCACTCTCCAATTTTGATTTGAAATTTGTGCCTACCTGCTACAACAGAGCTTACCCGTGGAAAGCAGAAACATACCTCGATGGAAAGAAAGCTTGGCTACTTAATTTCAGATAGACCTCTCCAACATAGACTACAAACTCCACTTTAACTCACACACACTAGACTCTGGCTCAATTACTATATCATCCTGAACTTCATCCTGAATCTTTTCCTGAACTTCTAGACGAACCATTAGTGCACTATATAACATTAGTATAGCATCATCATTTTCATTTATCATTTTTTTCTAACATTCTCTGTAGTAATGTTATGTAAAAGTGGATAGTACAGTTATTTCTAGTACAGTATCAGTACAGTACAGTATCAGAAAGTAAAGTGTCAGTATAGCTGAAATCATCGTGTAGACCCCATTTTCATTATGTCATCTACTGATGCAAGTGCAGAAAAAAAGGGCGTTTGAAACGTTGTTCTAGTTTTCTTTTACATTTAATCTACGAGTGCGAATGAAGAAGTTACGACAAAACTTTGTTCTTCGGTCCTGAGTGTTTTTCCTTTTTCCTTTTCTTCTTTGGTATTGCTCCACTCTTCTCCTTTTTTCTTGGCCCATAAGTTGCATTCTGTTTATTGCTTCCACTATCCCTAAGTTTTTGGGATTTCCCCAAAAAATTCGCCAAAACGGAGCAGTTAAACAACTTGAACCTAGATACATCAAAGCTTCAAATCCAACCCCACCCGCTCAACATGCGGGCTTCAAATCCGACCAACAAATTCAACAGCTTCAAATCTGACCCCCACCCGCTCAACGTGCGGGCTTCAAATCCGACCAACAAATTCAACAGCTTCAAATCCGACCCCCACCCGCTCAACATGCAGGCTTCAAATCCGACCAACAAATTCAACAGCTTCAAATCCGACCCCCACCCGCTCAACATGCGGGCTTCAAATCCGACCAACAAATTAAACAGCTTCAAATCCGACCCCCACCCGCTCAACATGCGGGCTTCAAATCCGACCAACAAATTCAACAGCTTCAAATCCGACCCCCACCCGCTCAACATGCGGGCTTCAAATCCGGCCAACAAATTCAACAGCTTCAAATCCGACCCCCACCCGCTCAACATGCGGGCTTCAAATCCGACCAACAAATTCAACAGCTTCAAATCCGACCCCCACCCGCTGATACAAAAAATCTCAGAATCTAAAATTAGGCTTCGTTAATTGTTTTGAACTTTATACTTGTGTACGGATATGAGTCACTGAATCTATTAAAGAAGGTGGAGAAAAGACCTATCAGCTCAGTGAAAAATTGCTCAGTCGTTGCGATCCACTAGAGCATCGCAATAAAGACCAGAGTGTACACATAAGGCAACCATGACACAGTTACTAGCAACCGACGATTCAGAATGAGACGACGAAAGTAGCGGACGTCTACACCCTGTATAAACGAGAAATGTCTCGTTCTCCTCTCTCATCATGTACGGTGCTGGATCAAGCCTGGCCTACAAAGAAATGCCAGAAAACCGAAAACACATAATCTATCACTTGAAACAGAAGCTAAAATTAATTAAAATTCACTGAAAAAGCCTTAGGACCATTGATTAGGATCTGTCAAATTGAGAACGCACATATAAGTCAGTCTAATTATTTCATCATCAAGTTCTAAAACCCCACAGCTTACGCAAATATGAACTATCTCCTTTTTAAGGCATTAATTTCACCTATTTTATACAAAACCACGTAAGGTATGGCGGTTCTTCTTTTCATTTATAGATCAACCTCCAATTTCTTTGACATTCTGTAAATTGGTTGTGAGTACCACATTTTATATAAGATGATGACAAATCGATGAAATTTTGTGGTTATTTGCCACATTTAAAAAAAAAAGTAAGAAAATATTAAAGTTATATTATAATATAAATATTAATAATAATATATAAATATTAATTATACTCCCAAATAGATTTATTGACTAAGAATAAAACCTAAAGTTTAGTATAAGACATGGAAGCTCTTTCTACAAAAAAAAAAAACCAACAAAACAACAAAAACAACTCAATAAAAACATTTCAAATGAGAATAACCGTTTAATTATTTGATAACAGGTTAAAGCACTGTTATTACTGAAATTGCAAATATTTAAAACTTAGGTAAAAAAAAGAAAAACAACAAATAGAATTCAGGCAAACCACTTAGCATTGTATACCCACGCTAAGATTGTCTCTCAACACTCTCCCATGTTAGCGTTGTATTTCAAACAAGGTTACTCACAAACTATTGACGAAATTTGCAAATCAGACCCAGCTATCTTCCAAGCAACCCTTTTTGTGTCCTTGAGCAACACCATAAGGTATATAAAACACAGCCTAAAACACAAAGACAGAAAGTTGGTCACTCGGGAGCCTTTCTCAATTCTTCCAAAGAATCTTGAATTGCGAGTAGGATTTTGTGCTCATACTTAGACCGTTCTGCAGCATATTCTTGAACAGTGGACAACAAGTCCTTAGATCGTTTCTTGACGAACCATCGTATCTAAGAAAAAAGTAAACAAATGAAACGACAAAAAAGATCATAATTACAAACTAAGGGAACGAGAAGCGGCTAGCCAAAAATTTAGAAATATCAGACGATTTTCCCAGGTTTCCCCACGTTGATGCATCAAAAGGTACAGATTAGACAATGTTCACTACCTAAATCAATTATATTCAGGCACATTCACAATGAGAGGGAGGAAATTGAGAATTTTCCCTCTTCACCCCCCCCCAAAAAAAAAAATAATTCGAATTTTGATATCATCGCTATATTTTTCAATACGTTCTTCTAATTCACCTGTTTTTGGTGTTTTGTCAAATCTCCCCCTCCATCTACTGGGAGCCTGTGTGGTTAGCTTAAATCTTTTTTATACTCTCATGTGATGGCAAATAATTTAAAATGTATGTCCTTGATGAAATTCCTAATAAATAGATAGGATTGAGGGTAGAAATCATCATCATTTTATTTATAGCCCATCACAAAAAAAAACTGGGCAGAAAGCCCAGAAAAAGACAAAGTAAAAATCAAGAAAAACAAAAAAGAAACAACAGAAATGACCAAAGATGGGAAGACTTCTGGCATTCAGTACAGAAATCACAAATACGCTTCTCAGTAAGGTATGTCGACTATCTTCTACCAAAAACCCACATCTGCATTTTCCGAGTTTCCGAGAAAATCACAAAATATCGTCTTTTTTTATTTCAGGAACGGAAGAAATTGACAAAAAAAAACAGTTTTTAGGTTAAGGGCAAAACATGATGAATCACACACAACGATAATCATTAAGAAATACAGAGATAAAAAGAAGAGAAGAGAAAGGAATCGTTAAATTAAACTAAAAACATGGCGTTACACCATCGAAGATATTCTTTCATGAAGATGTTTTTTTTAATTTTTTATTATTATTCTGACAGTTGCGACGGAATAATTTTGAAAATCTGAAAACTGATGTTTGAAAAGAAAGATGGAAGGAAGACACCCCCCTTCCAAAAAAGAAATCGGAGTAAACAAATATACTAAAATAGTCAGAACGTCAGAAGAATCAATTTCCACTAAAGTTTAGTCAATTCTGCATATTTTTGTTCAGCAAAGAAGACAACATTTTTTGGGGATAAAGCAAGAACATTAGAGTCTAAAATCAAGTATTCCTCCGACACTGAGCCAAAAGCAAGATGAACATTCCTTTTTCATGAGATTACTCCTTTTGTTGTTAAGTATAAACATTGTCTTCTGCATAATTTTAAATTAAAGTTGACCCTTGCATGATCATCCTAGCGTTTATATTGAGACCCAAAAGTCTTATTACAATTAGTATCGAAAGTATGAGACCCAAAATTCTTATTAGAACTGCTATGGAAAATATGAGACCCGAAAAAAAAATGCCTGACTAAAAACTACCCAACCAGATTTTTGTCCTGAAAATATTAAACAGTCCAAGTATTATATATATATATATATATATATATATATATATATATATATATATATATATATATATATATATATATATATATATATATATATATATATATATATATATATAAATTTATCAGACTTCTTATCTGTTAGTTTGAATTGTTAGTCCAAGTATTATATATATATATATATATATATATATATATATATATATATATATATATATATATATATATATATATATATATATATATATATATATATATATATATATATAAATTTATCAGACTTCTTATCTATTAGTTTGAATTGTTAGTCCAAGTATTATATATATATATATATATATATATATATATATATATATATATATATATATATATATATATATATATATATATATATATATATATATATATATATATATATATATATATATATATATATATATATATATATATATATATATATATATATAAATTTATCAGACTTCTTATCTTGTTAGTTTGAATCATCTAAGAGACTATATACCCTCGACTGAGCAAATATAGTGACCACGAGTTTCTACCTCTTTGAAGTTGATTGTACAGATATAAAATATGTGCAGACATAAAATAATAAAAACGATCAAATAATTTAGATGGTATCTGGAGAGTAAATGATACAAAACAATTAGGAATGAAAGACTTCCTAAATTGACACAACAACCAACAGCACATCCAATAATTGTGTAGAGGGGGGGGGGAGTACAAGAAAAGTTTAAAGACGCATGACAAATTTGTTTATATACATTTTTGCTACATTTCTATGTGTCAGACAAAATGCCAGGGGGTGTTCATATCAGGTAGCCCCCCCCCCTGGATACGGCCCTGATCACAATATGCAAACTTTTGAATGAGGGTGTACACTTGCATTATTCGGCAACATCAAAGAAAAATCTCTACGTCTCTCACGTTCATAATACCGATTTTTAACCTATTTCATTTTTTTTAAAATAAGTTTTCAATTAATTCTAAAACTGAACTACAAATAAGTTTTATTTATTAAATTTTTGCTGCCTACCTCATCTCTTGCTGTGTCTGAACATTCCTCTAGTTTTCGCTCAACTTCTTTCTGTTTCTTTGCAGCCTAAGGAAGACAAAATTAGCAAAAAAAAAAATAAAATAGATCAACAAAGATTGAAAGTAAGGAATGTAAATAAAACAGGTCATTGAATACAAATTTCGGAACAAACAAAGTTAATTTAGACTTTGTAAAACAACTTCAATTTTTTTTTACCGTTTTACAAAAAAAAAAAAAATGGAGCCAAGGACAATGAAATCCAGATTAGTATCAGTTACGTTCTAAGATACAGAGGGAGCATAAGCTAACAATAAATATTTTTGATCTTATTCGTTTTTGTTATTATTATTTAATTTTTCCGATTTTTCCGTTGTCATTTTACAAATACAGCTTTTGGAATATTCTTGATTTTATAGATTTAAGGAGGGTCCAAAATTATTCAATTTTTTTTTTTGGGGGGGGGGGGATTATCTAATTCTCAACCTTTTCTCTCCAGCAACTTAATAAATTTAAAGCAGGATTTCAATGAAGTTTCAAAAGAAGTTTTGGCTAAATTTTTCAAGTAAAGTGGAGAAGCCAAGAAGTAGAGGACAATTTGGCAAATACACATTCAGTCTGGCGTAGGGTAGATACTACTAAATAGCTGTATACAGCTTAGGATATGACCCTGAGTAACTCCACATCGATTAATTGTCCGTTACTCTCATGAGAACATCACAAATACCTATTTTACCAGCAATTGACTGGCACTTCCTAAGTTAAAATTGCAACCACTTTGGTAACAGCCACCCAACATCGACCTTGCGACCAATAAATCAGACTACGTCTAGCGTCTAGTCCCCGTGTTCTCCCAACACCACTAGATATCAAACAGTTCGTGGTAACAAACTGTAATAAGGAGCAACCCGGCTTAATAGTAAACGAAACTCTAAAAACGGAACTGTGATGCTAAAAGATACAACAAATGAATCAGATTTTCATGTTGATTTTAAATATATAAGTTTTATCAAATTTAGTCTTTACCATCAAAAGTTACGAGCCTGAGAAAATTTGCCTCATTTTGGAAAATAGGGGGAAACAACCCCTAAAACTCATAGAATCTTAACGAAAAGCACACCATTGCATTCAGCGTATCAGAGAACCCTGTCACAAAAATTTCAAGCTCCTATCTACAAAAATGTGGAATTTCGTATTTTTTGCCAGAAGACAGATCACGGGTGCGTTTTTTTTTTTTTTTTTTTTTTTTTTTTTTTTTTTTTTTTTTTTTTTTTTTTTTCAGGGGTAAGCGTATCGACCAAGTGGTCCTAGAATGTTGCAAGAGGGCTCATTCTAACGGAAATTAAAATTTCTAACGGAAAATTCTAACGGACATTTATTTCCCAAAGTCAACGGATCAAAATTTTGAGATAGCCATTTTGTTCCGCATAGTCGAAAACCATAATAACTAGGTCTTTGGGGATGACTTACTCCCCCATAGTTCCTAGGGGAGGGGCTGCAAGTTACAAACTTTGACCAGTGTTTACATACAGTAATGCTTATTGGGAAGTGTACAGACGTTTTCAGGGTTTTTTTTTCGGTTTGGGGTGGGGTTGAGGGGAGGGGAGGGGGCTATGTGGGAGGATCTTTCCTTGGAGGAATATGTCATGGGGGAAGAGAACTTCAATGAAAAGGGCGCGGGATTTTCTAGCATTACTATAAAAAAAAACAATGAAAAAATAAACATGAAAAAGTTTTTTCAATTGAAAGTAATGAGTAGCATTAAAACTTAAAACGAACAGAGATTGTTACGCATATGAGGGGTTCTAAAAACACTTTAGCATAAAGAGCGAGGTATTTAGGAGGAGATAAATACCTCGCTCTTTATGCTAAAGTATTTTTAGTAATTTCAACTACTTATTCTACGGCCTTTCTGATTCAGGAGTCATTCTTAAAGAATTGGGACAAAACTTAAGATTTAGCGTAAAGAGCGAGGTATTAACGAGGGGACAAACCCCCTCATATACATAATAAAAATATAAGAATATAAAAGTTTGTCACTTAATTTAATTCTTAAATTACGTATATTTTTAAACTAATAAAAACGTTCGTTAAAAATTAAAAGTTCTAGTTGCCTTTTTAAGTAACCGAAAAACTGGAGGGCAACTAGGCCTCCGCTTACCCACCCCTTATTTCTCAAAATCGTCTAATCAGAACTAAGATAAAGCCATTTAGCCAAAAGAAGAATTAATATGCAAATTTCATTTTAAAAATTTATATGCGGAGAGCCAAAATCAAACGTGCATTAACTCAAAAACGTTCAGAAATTAAATAAAAAAAATAGTTTTTTTAACTGAAAGTAAGGAGCAACATTAAAACTTAAAACGAACAGAAATTACTCCTTATATGAAATGGGTTGTCCCCTCCGCAATCCCTCGCTCTTTACGCTAAAGTTTGACTCTTTGCCACGGTTTTACTTTTTAAAACAATTAAAAACTTTAGCGTAAAGAGCGAGGGATTGCGGAGGGGACAACCCATTTCATATACGGAGTAATTTCTGTTCGTTTTAAGCTTTAATGTCGCTCCTTACTTTCAGTTAAAAAAACTAGTTTTTTTTTTATTTAATCAAATTAAGAAGGGAAGGTAAGGGGCATATGACATGTACAAAGACGTGGAAGAAAAAGCAACATATCAAACACGCGGAAACAATTTTTTCTATAAAGTTTGTAATAATACAGAAAAAGAAAAATTTCGAACTAGCCTTGTTTTAAACTAACATAATAAATGAAAAAAAAACTTAATAAATATTAGAAAAATAACCTATAAATAATTAAAATACAACAACTACTTAAAACTGGCTAAAGCACAAAGCCCTCGAGATCAACGCGGCATAGAAAATCCATGTCAGCTTCTTGGCTATATTTACGTAAGAAGTCACCACTTCTCGACGGAGAAGGCCTTCAGAGAGGCAGGATTGGGCCACAGTACATACAGTTTCTAGGCATGTCATAGTCCACTGCATTGTCATAAATAAAATTAAGGTAAACAAAATCTCTGCCGCTCTAAAACAAGGCTTTAAATAAATGTGTTAAATAAGTTTTGACTGAAAGTGGATGATGTCCAAGAAGAAACATTAGAAAACTTTCTTAAATCCGTTTTTGTTCCTTAATGCACTAAAACGTAAAAAGCGTTGTTTCCCTCTGGAAGAATTGTAAATATTAGGGCTACAGAACAAGCATGGGGGGTCATAGCATGTAAATACATACTTGAATATTTATTAAATATATCAGGATAGTAAATTTAAATATTATTATTAAATATATTATATTATATAATTAATATAATATAATTAAATATTAATTAATAAATATTATAGATTATATTTATATAAAATTTTATATTTATATAATCAATCAACCTCAAGAAAATCAATTAAAAAATTGATAAAATTATATTTAAATGATAATTATATTTATATAATCAATCAATCAATCAACTTAAAAAGATATTTTATATAATAATATAAATTTGACAATTAATATTTATATAAAGATTATATATTTAATTATAAAATATAACTAAATATTAATATTAATATTAAATATACTCTAACCTTTCACTTTCAGCCTTATAAAAATATCTGGGTAGCAATAAGTCATTCTTTACTTTTTAGTGTATTTAGAGGTAAAAGCGTTTTTCTTTTTATTCCTATTAGCCTTTGGTGAGTCGCTTAGGATAAAAGTCAATCTCTTCCTATTGAATCCATTCTAATAAAATCTTGCTTGTAAAACTTCATGCTGAGACCCGGTCTGTCTCTTTCTCAAACAACTAATAGCATTACTGCTATTGGTCAATCATTGCTGCCAATCATTGAAAGAATAATAAATAAATCGGCACCAGACTCTACTGGACTCTACAGTCCCTATTGGCGGTGCTGATGTAAGTTTCATGGCCTTTCAGCCAGGAAGTGCAATACGGGTTTGGGTGCCAGCCATCCTGTGCTTTCGCACACACTTCCAACTTACCTTCCCAAGATTTTTCCGAATACGCATCTACAGCTGAGTCGACTCTAGTTGAGCTTACAGAGTCACGCCAATAGCCCCCTTTCCAAACCGAACAACCAGTGACATCAGGACTCGAATCCCTGTCTTCATGGACAAAGTATTTCAAGCCTAGCGTGCTAACGCTAGCAATGCTTAACTAAAGGACTTGTGAATTTGTTGGGCGCTACCACAATCACGACCATGAATGAATAAAAATCTGCCAGAATGAACACAGTTTATTCCCTTATTGGCTCCATTATGGCGGAGTTGCATCTGGCGGTAGTAGCAAAAAGATCAGTGTAATTTATAACAGAGCCAGAACAATCAGAAAAAAACCCAATAAACAAAATCTAATAAATAACTGAAAAAAAAAGAATCAGAAAAATTGGTAGATGAAATGAAACACTAAGGCCGAAAACCAACTCAAACCACACAAAAACAAGATATGACTCTTAAAACTATCACCGACAGTTAAAATGAGATCCGACTTTTTGAATAAGTTAAATGGAAATATACACAACCTTATATATCTTTAAAAATTAGGCGAAAATCAAGAATTCAATTCTTAAGTAAAAGAGATTCATATACAGTTATGCAAATTTTGCTAGTAGTGGGTGCCAAGTTTAAAAAAGGACCGAAAGTGAAAAATCAAAGCCAAATATAGTAAAAAAGAAGTTAAACAGTATGGAGCCAAACACTTTAAGAAGGCGTAGCTTTCCTTTAAAGGCATAGTTATTTTCAGGAATCAATATATATTGTGAATGTTTAAATTTTTACATACAAAAATTGTTGTCCAATTTAACTAAATGATTTTACTTATTTATTTTTATGTTTCGTGGCAACACTGACGTAACTTTGGCCCTGACCTAAAAACTTCACAATTTCAGACTAACTAAAAGAAAAATCTTACATCGCATATTTTAGGTATGAATAGACCTAAGCCTTAGGTTGGTCCAAGGGATGAAGTTGTTTTTATTTTGTTTTCATTGGCACTTGAAAGAACATAAAAAAAATGATAAAGAGTGAGGCTTGGAATAGATTGTGATGGAGGAAGGGTGTGCGCAGCTGTATGGACCTTAGACGGCTTGGTGCTACAATGAGTTGTTAGTAGTAGTAGATTCTACTGTTTATATATTATTATTTATTCATATAGCGCAACACTTAGCAAAGAAAGAACAAATACTGCAATTTAAAATAAAACATTTAATAATTTAATGGATAAATAATTAATAATGACGATTATTAATTATAATAATTAATAAATAAAACAGAATGAATTGAAAACCAAACAAGAAGAGAACAAGAGGACTCCACTACTTTTGTTTTGTATTTTAGCCTAATTGATGATTTTTTTTCTCCTGTCAGTGTAGCTCAAAGGCTACACTGGCACATTGCTGTTATTTTTTCTTTTTGTTTTGTTCTCATTTTTTCTTTTAATACTTCGTCCTTTCTATGTCGGTATCGATAAGTTTTCAAATAAATAATGCAATATCTCTAGCTACATATGTACTTCGAATTGTGATAAGAATTGATTGACTTGTGAAAAGGATAAAAACGACAGGCGTTGGGAATGATTTAACAATTGCACTATTTCTCTCATTTCCTATGAATATTAAACAAAAAAAAAGTTTTTTTAACTAAAAGTAAGGAGCGACATTGAAACTTAAAACGAACAGAAATTACTCCGTATATGAAAAGGGCTTTTCCTCCTCAACGCCCCACTCTTTAAGCTAAAGTTTGACTCTTTCTCTTAACTCTACTTTTTAAAATAGTGAAAAACTTTAGCGTAAAGAACGGGGAGTTGAGGAGGAAAAGCCCTTTTCATGTACGGAGTTATTTCTGTTTGTTTTAAGTTTTAATGTCGCTCCTTACTTTTAGTTAAAAAAACTTGTTTTTTTTTTATTTAATTTCTGGACGTTTTTGAATCAATGCATGATTTGATCTTGGCTCTCCGCACATCAATAATTAAAACGAAATCTGCATATTGATTTTTTTTTTGGCTAAATGGCTTTCCCACAGTTTTAATCGAGAAATTTTGAGAGAAAAAGGAGCAAGGGAGTAGACATACTTGCCTCCAATTTTGTGATTGCTTAAAAAGGCAACTAAAACTTTTAATTTCTTACGAACGTTTTCATTAGTAAAAAATATACGTAACTTACGAATTAACTTACGTAACGAACTTCCATATTCGTATGTTTTTATTGCGTATATGAGGGGGCTCCCCCTTTACACCAAAGCTTAAATTTTTGTCCTAATTCCTTAAGAATGACCCCTGAATCACAAAGGCCGTAGAATAAATAGTTGAAATTACTAAAAATACTTTTGCGTAAAGAGCGTGGTATTACGAGGAGGTAAACCCCTCATATGCGTATTAATTTCTCCTTGTTTTAAGTTTTAATGATGATCCTTACTTTCAGTTGAAAAAACTTTTCATATTTATTTTTTCATTGTTTTTTTTTTTAAATAATGCTAGAAAATCCTGCGCCCCCTTCATTGAAATTCTCTTCCCCCATAACAAATTCCTCCATGGAAAGATCCTCCCACGTAACCCCCCCCCCCCATAAAATCCCCCCCCCCCCGAACCAAAAAAATTCCCCTCAAAACGTCTGTACACTTCTCAATGGCCATTACTATATGTAAACACAGGTCAAAGTTTGTAACTTGCAGCCCCTCCCACGGGGACTTTGAAGGAGTAAGTCGTCCCCAAAGACATAGTTATTAGGTTTTTCGACTATGGTGAATAAAATGGCCATCTCAGAATTTTAATCTGGTGACTTTGGGGGGAAATGAGCGTGGGAGGGGGTCTAGGTGCCCTCCAATTTTTTTGGTCACTTAAAAAGGGAACAAAAACTTTTAATTTCCATTAGAATGAGCCCTCTCGCGACATTCTAGGACCACTAAGTCGATACGATCACCCCTGGGGAAAAAAAAAACAAATAAACAAATAAACACGCATCCGTTATCTGTCTTCTGGCAAAAAATGCGAAATTCCACATTTTTGTAGATAGGAGCTTGAAACTTCTAGAATAGGGTTTTCTGATACGCTGAATTTGATGGTGTGATCGTTAAGATTGTATGACTTTTGGCAAATTTGCTCAGGCTCGTAACTTTTGATGGGTAAGACTAATCTTGATGAAACTTCTATATTTAAAATCAGCATTAAAACGCGATTCTTTTGATGTAACTATTGGTATCAAAATTTTTTAGATTTTCGGTTACTATTGAGCCGGGTCACTCCTTACTGCAGTTCGCTACCACGAACTGTTTGATCAAATTATTATGAAGAAAACTGATCAAAAAAATTACTGCATTAACTGGCTGTAGCATTCTCTTCGTCGCAGAAATGACTTGAGTAGGGCTGATAGCCCTACTGAAGACAACTGATCTACAAAAGATCGACGATTGAAGACAACTGTGTACCGTTCACGTTTCATCTTTTGACTGCCGACCTTTTGTCGATTGATTGTCTTCTGTCGATTCATACCCAGCCTATACCTTACATGATTCACCCCTTTTGTTTATCGATTGTCTTCTATCGACTCATACCGAACATAATTCATCCCCAATGTGCTAAATTTTCTGTAGCCAGCCTGTTTTTCTTCCTATTTAAAGCGTTTCTCTGTAAGCATGTTTTCTGATTCGTTTATCCTTTATTCGTTTACATTTTGTTTTACGCTCAAACGGATCCAAACAGTTCTCACTCTAATCATCCTCAGAATCCAAGAAACGCCGTAATAATACAATACAAAGACTATGGTAAATTCAAAGAGGGAAAACGTTGATAAAAGACAACAGGAATATGAAATAGAAAAGGTTAACAGGAATTACGGATTAGTGCCGCAACTGACCGCACTGCATTACCCAGCAGACTTAGAAAAAAAATATCTAAAACTGACTGAATTTTCCTGTATTAAAATTTAGATTTCAATTAAAATTCTACCTATATTTGGATCCGGTCAAAAATTATCTATATGCAGGCAGATTCTTTTATTCTTGAATTTTTGGCAAAAAAAAGTCGTACATTCGTTTCATTTTGAAAACTGAAATTTATATATTCTGCTTTGAATTTAAATTTTAGCAATTCAGACTTGGTGCTTCAGAGAAAGAAAAATTGGATTAATAAAACGTCTTGAATAAAACAACATCTTAAGAAACCAAATTTGCCAATAAAAATAGATACCAACAGAAGGACCGCAAAACAAACAGAGGCAGAAATTCTTCTCTAAACGACTACCCCATAATAGAAAGAGAAGGGGCTCAATCAACCTACCACTTCCCTCTTCTGTCCAACAGATTTCCCCAGCGTAGCATTTGCTTCCTGATATTCTATTAGCAGATCTTTTCTTCTCTGAAACATTTCCAGCTCGTTACAAGTATACGCCCAGTAGAAACCAGCAGCCTGTCCTAAGGTGACTTGACTTGAACTGATCGCTAATTCCATCCAAAACTGTACAAAATAAGGATTTAGCATTAGTCCCGAAAAATATTGAAAACATTTTCAATATTAAATATATCATGGAATATTGAAAATATATCATGGAAAACATTTAAAAGCATAATGTTTGTTCTAATATTTAGAAGGAAATCATTTCTTCTGGTATTTCAAAGATAAGACAAGCTTTGGTTCAGCCTACCAGAAACTTTCGTTTTTTTAGGGGGGGGGGGCAAACTCAGTACATACTAAACAGGTGGAACCTCGGCCAGCCACAAATATTGGACGTTTATATTTAAGAATCGGTGGGTCAATTCTTCGGTAGGAGAGGAGCAAACTCAGCAAAACAAAAAACAGTTGAATTATTGGGAAATAAATATAAAAATTTTGAGGATAATCCTAATTCTCCAGATTTTAGAGAGAGTAGCCCTGAAGCCCTACCTGTTACGTTACGCCGGAAAATGAATTGTCACTAGCCCTTATGAACATGGCTTTTACAACATTTCGATTTATTTAAGACCTGGTCCAGCCTGGTCAAAACCGATTTAAACTTGAATTAAATTAATTCATACATTTCTATGGTAGAAAACATAAACAATGGGTTAAATCTATTTAAATTGTATTTATTTTACCACATAAGACGCTCTGTTTAATAGCCCAAGGAGCCACACAGAGATATAAGCTAACAACAGTACCAATAAATCTAAAAACATTCATTAAAATTCGTTAATTACTCTTTAATAGAGTATTTAATTTACTATCCTTCACTTAATTACTGTTAACTTTATTTCTTGTTTATATAAAAAATATTCGTTTTATTCAAATGTGCTTTGTTTTGCCTTTTTAGGCTTTTTATAAAATCTATGGGTAAAACTTAATACTTTTATAGTTGTTATAACCGATTTGTCATTGTTACCATAATTACTGTTATTAAAAACTGGAAAATTACTAAAAATTCTAATACAACTTGAAAAAAAGCTAAGCAACAAAGCAAAACACAAAAATACTTAGTGAAAACTTTTTGGAGAAAAATAGCTATATCTGTTATAAAACTGTTTACAATACGAGTGATGTTTCCTTATATTTTTCCTGCGAAGGAGAGAGGGGCCTTTTTTATTCCCGTTGTTGTCCTTGGTGATTGGTTCACAATAAATCGTGAGCAAAATATTGAAAAATACCTTTAGCACGACCATTAAAGGTCTACCAATGTCAACTCACTTGCAATAATGTAAAGCTCCGTGTGCACCATTCTTTCCGAAACTTAGATTTACAGCCAATCCGGTCAATCCAGGCATGTTCAAGTTCTGTTCATTGGAGGTGGCACCAATTCACGAAAATCTTGGGGGGAAGGGGACAAAATATTGTTTTCTCCGATTTTTTCAAATGAAAATACAAAAAGGGATATTTTTATAAACCTAAGAGGGAGAAGATCAAATCTCTCCCTAATTGGCACCACTATTGATTGTTCCAATCCTGTCTTTCCTATCTTACTTGGTTCACAAGAGACTTAAAAATTTCTTGTTTTTCAACATGTTCTATACCCTCTTTCCTCATTTCAAAACTAGTTTAAGTAAAACAAGTTTTAATATCAAGATTTTTTTTTACATATATTGGAGTAAGCTTGCCACTTATAGTTTGAAAGCATCCCAAAGTTAATTTGAAATAAAATCCACAAGGTTTGAGAAAAAATCCCAAGATATGTAAAATAATAACATACATGTTTAATATGTTTTATTTGGTGGCACCCAAATCCTTGAAAACATCAAAAGTATTGGAAGCCCTGTCTCGGATGCCTAAAAGCCCCAAAACAACCTTTCTTATACCAACAACCTCATTAGCTTTCAAAGATCACAAAACACATTTTTCAATTTTATTGAATGCCCTGTTTCGCTTCCTCCGTGCAATAGTGCATCTTAGCCTTTTCATAAACAACAAAAGAAATTGAGTTTTGAGCTCTTTGGCATATATATGCAGAGCCTTCTCCGTGAATAACGCCTCCTTCGTACAAAATCCCAAGTTTACAGAGAAGCAACAAAAAAAAATTTGAAACAGTTATTACTATAATGCTCTAGGGGACACCATATTTAGATCAAGCAGAGTTTATACTATTTTTCTAAAAGTCAAAATTGTATAGGTCCAACAATACGGAGAAAAAACTTGCAAAGAGGAAAGATGACAATACTATACAAAGATAGATTGATAGATTTATTTCCCCTGAGCCCCCATGGATAATGACTAGAATAAATAAATAACAATAACAAAAAATAAATAGCCCTTAAAGCCACAGCTAAAAACTATAATTCTTTTTATTACACACCGAAATATTAATAACAGTTTAAAAACTAGAACACCATATTCAAACCTATTTCGATATTCCATAGCTATCCGATCAAACCACTCCGCCCGTCTTAGAGTTCCGAAGTCCCTACTGCTTAATAAGTGTTCGGCAAAGCAAGCCTCCCCAACATATACGCGAGACAGCCAAGATCTCCTTGCTTTCGTTTTTGCAAACAGCTAAGAAGTGGACAAGATATTCATAATCTTTTCCAGATGCTGGACACGAATAACAGGATCTTCAATATGACAGATCCTATTAAGGTATTCGATATTACACTCTCCATGGGCAGATTCGTAAATTATAAAAATACTGTTACAGTACGAAGGACATCAAAATACAAACATTGTTCGCTCCCTGAACCAATCTTAGGTCAATTCCCACCTAAGAAATGCGATTTTTTGATGATTTTTCTTTTGGCTGTTTAAAAATTATGGATTTTTTTAGTATAGTACGACATTTTCGTCTGTGTTACCACGTTGAACGATGAAAACAAACAAGCAAGACTAGTTCGTTAATCTTGACAAGACTTTTCACCCGTAAAAATTCAAATATTAACAGTCCGTTGATTCCTAAATACAGCTACATCGTCTAAGAAAAACTATGTTTTCTTAACCTCTTTGGTGCTACACGTCTGTAGTGTATGTCTCGCTGATTTGTTACCCACGTTACTTTTTTTTTAATTTGGCAACCATTACTACCAAACAGTGAATAACTGCAAACGGAGGACTTTTCTATTAAAAAATGGACTTCGGATTTCTCCTAACGGTTAATATATATATATATATATATATATATATATATATATATATATATATATATATATATATATATATATATATATATATATATATATATATATATATATATATATATATATATATATATATATATATATATATATATATATATATATATATATATATATATATATATATATATCGCTGTAATTAGTGTTTTAAGCTTTGATTTGAGTAAACATGGACAAAAAAACTACACCAATTGAGTTGGTGCGAAAACACAATTCCAATCAACTCAGCACGAAAATGAAATGCCATGAATGAACCACCACTAGTACTATCAATCCATTGCAAAACAAAGACGACAGAGCTGAGCATACTCCTCCTCCGTCCAAACACTGGTGGATCCGGGGGAATTGGGGGAACCCTCCCTCAAGAATTTTTCTTGCGCCCTCATTCCTTGTTTTTTTTCTGTTTTTACTCTTTTTTAAAGTAAATTCGTCTATTTGGTCAATAGTTGTCATCCCTGTCACATTGCCCCCCTCCAATTTTTTTATTAGCACCCTTGTCACCCTTCCCTCAAATTTTGCTTTAGACCCCCCCCCCCCTGCATCCCAATCTGGTTAAAGCTTTCATGAGGTGCCAATTTCCTTTAACTCCTTTTAAATATCTGCTTCCCAACTCATCAGGGGACGCCTTACTTCAGTTCGGCCTCAGATGGATGGCAAAATAATGATTTTTGGCAGTCAACAACCATTTTAATAATTCTTTCATTACAGCCCTACACAGTGGGATATAACCAGGGATAATACTGCTAATAAATCAAAAACAAATAGAGTGAATTGCATTAATTTCTTTATTTATTTCCCACTAATCAGCTTTTGTTATCCCTATGTTAAAGACTGCTGCTCAATTATCAAGGTTGTGATAATAACTTCAAAACTACTTTCGACAGTATTCGCTCCCTTTATTTCGTCAAAGCTATCGATAAAACAACTAGGAAGATAGTTTATAAGTGTACTATCACTTGTAAGTTTCAAACTAATAGCTACAGGCTGCCATTTCTTGAAATTTAGTCCTTGAGATATATTTCCAACCCAACCCAAGAATCGGAAATATACATAGTAAATCTGACTTCAAAAAGTATATTGAGCATAATAATTATTATTCTTAACAATTGGTGATTATTTTTTTAACCTTATGATCTTTCGAAAATAAATCTTGGAACTTTTAAATTCAGAGTGATATCCCTGTTTTAGGACCGTTTCGAGTTACAAGAATGTAACCCAGCATGTGACTTTTAGCCGTCTTGTAAGTTGCATGCTCTTTGATTTTTGGCGAACCGATTTGAGATATTTTTTAATTTTCAGTGGAAACCCTTGCTTAACATTACCTATCTTACGATTTCAATGATTTACCCCCCCCCCCCTGTCTGAGAAATTAGGGGGAGTACAGTTGTCCACTAAATTAGGGATATTCTAGAAAACACCGATTGTTTTCTTACAATAGTAATATTTAGTTTTACCCACTTTCATCAAAAAGATGGATTATGGAATTAAAAAAAAAGCACCTGAAACACAAAAGAACATCAACAAAAATATCAATAGACTTGACGCTCTAACACTGGGCTGAACTATAGACTAACACTGGCGAAGCGACAGACACCGTTTTGGACAGCAGACTATACCAGGCGATCAGCTTCTCTATTTTCCTCAATAGATAAAACTTTTTAGTTTTTTGTTTTTTTTTTGTTTCTAATATCAAACAGCAAGAGAAAGAAGAAATTTACGACAACGGAATCACTTAATTATCTTTTTCATAAAAAATAAATCCCAGAAAGGTAAAGAAGAGAATGGTTGAAAAAGGTATATTAAAGCTACACCTAGATTTTGATTCATTCATGTGGACAAAAACTTACATTGTTCTTTCTTTAGTACATAACATTAAAATAGAAAATAAGGGAAAAGCAGAGAACCTGAAGGTATTGAGCATTTAAATGAGTCATTTTCTTGCTTCTGTTACTGACACCATCAATCAGCAGGGTTTCAATTTTTTTCAAAAGCTAGTTCTAAATATATATTGATTTGAACAGCCAAAACCCACATCTTCTCTATGCGTTACTATGTGAAAATGGAACGGAAAATGGAAGAAGAAAAGCATACTTGAAAGTTTTTGAAATAAGAAGTCATTTGCGCGTGTATATGAATCATTTTCTTGCCTCTTTTGCTGACACCATCTACCGGCATGGACAAACAAGCTCCAATATGACCGTGCTGCCCGGCCAATCCTAGATAACAAATAAGATAGAGGAATTATTTCTTAGGATTATTCCTTAAAAGAGTTAAAAGTTATAATTTACCACCTATTTTCCCTCATTGAGTGTCCCAGGGATTGGTAGCTCTGCTGTTTCAGCGGAAAACAGTATAAGGTAAACAGTAAAAGGTAACATAAAGAGTGAAAACGATCAAAAATGGGGTTAAATGCCAAATGAAAATACTGAAGAAAACACGGAAAGCGAATATTTCGAGTATGATCAAGCGAATAAAATAATAGGATCAAGGAAAAAACAAAACCAAAAAACAAGCACGGAAATTACAACTAAACCAATGAAAAACCCCGACAAAAAATTAAATAAAATTCAGTAAAAGATTATTTTACTTCAATTTTTGGCGATTTTTTTCATGAGTTTTGTTGTACTTTACGAGCTTGTTTTTTGGTTTTTCCTTGATCATATTATTTTGTTCGCGCTGAAGAAGAGAGGCGGTTGTTCTCTCGAAATATTCATTTTCTGTGTTTTATTCAGTATTTTCATTTGGCCTTTAAAAGCCCCATTTTTGATCGTTTTCTTTCTTTATGTTATGACAGGCCAATGTGGTTTAAGAAAATATCAAGATAAAAGATAGATGTTATAAGCTCAACTGTAAAAAACAGTGTAATATACAATAAAATTAAGAAAAATGGAAAACGATCGCTGTGCTGATGTTTAATTATGTTTATTATAATTAATGTTTAATACGTCAAAATTACTTCCGCTCTTTTTTATAATGAATTGAATTTTTGTCTTTTAGATTTTGAACCTCCCTAACTTTTTATAATTCACAATTTTATAATATATGCTTTAAAATGTTACACCTTTTGTTAGATTTTATTAGATAGGTGGAATTATATATTATATAGATAGAAAATTACATAAATAGATTACATAGATAGAGTAATTACACGCATCTATATAGTGTATATACAATATTTATATTCGAGGGTTTCATTTCCTAATTATATACTAATCCATGTTTTTCCAAGTCTCTAGGAAATTTTTTGAGAATCCTCATTTTTGCGTCTTCTAAAAATACTGTCATTAAATGTTAACAGTAGACTGAACAGAAAAACGCAGCTCTAAAGAAAATATTATTCAGCAGAAAAAAAAACCAAATTATTTCCAATCAGCCAAAAACTTATCACTTTTCAAGATAGATTATTACCCATATGATTTAATTTCACCATCAAGGTGCTATTAGTTGCTGTTCAAGGCTATGAAGGTCAAACAAGCATAAAGTAACAAAACTACAGTGTTTCCATGGTTACGAGGTTATTTTTTATATGTTCAGTCATGTTAATCGGTTATTTATTATCTAATTTATTACAGTTGATCGTTGATAGTGATTTTATTGAGCTCATTATAGGTTTTCTCCCAGCCCCTCGAGCTCTGCTCTCTGCTAGTAAAATATTTATGCTATTGTGAATTTTAACTACGGGCCATTTTTTAGTTTATTTCATATTATAGACATTATTTAATATCATATTCCGACTATGTAGCATACAATTTAATATAAGAATGATATATAATAAACATAAGAATAAGAATATATAAACACATATATAATATAAATATAATATAAGAATAAGAATATAAATACACAAAATAAACATTATATATATTATGGCTGCGGAGTCAGAAGCAACTAAGTAAACGGTGTTAAGAAAAAAAACTGTCAAGTGAGGGCAAATCACCATTTGAAGCTGATTCAGGAATTGTACCTGTTACATTGATTAATCTTAGTGTAAATTATCTACATAGAATATATCAAATATTCCATTAAGAATTATCATGCTTCTTATGATGCTAAGAAGCTATGCTTGTATTTGACAAGCATGATACAATTTTCTGCTTAAAGCGATAAACTACGGCAAGAAAAACGGGCTCACACTCCTCACATTACCACCCAATCGCAGTCATCGCCAGCAACCGTTGGATATTTGTGTCTTCAGCCCATTCCAGTATCAGTACAACTAATCTACAGGGTCGTGGATGATCAGAAACTCTAAAGAATTGTCACCATTTACGACATGGCTAAGTTGATAGAAAAATCTTTCCCCTTAGCTTTCAAGCCGTCAAACATCCAGAAGGAATAAAAAAATCATATCCCCATTTCATCCAGATAGCATTTCTAATAAAGATTTTCTACGCTCCTAAGATAAAGATAGACTAAACGTGCTGGAGATGTATCACAAGGCTCACGAGAGGTCCCAGTTCCAGCCTCATCTCGCCTATACTGCCAGCCTCTCGCCACCAGGCGATTTCAGTAAACCCTGTGACTTTGCAGCCGTTGTCAAACAGCATGATCACACCTGAACATGTTAGACCAAATCTCAAGGCACCACCAAGAAAAAAAAGCACTTCAAGAGGAAGAAAGAAAGGTGGAACAAAAGCCCTCACTGATAGAGCAGGTAAGGCTAACATTGACACTATCTTTGCTGCAAAGAAGGCAAAGAAAAGTAGGAAAAGAAATGCAGTAACAAAACAAAGGAAAGTAAAGAAGCAGGAAACGAAAGTAAAGAAGCAGGAAACGAAAAACCATTTTCACAACACTGGTCTGATCATAACACAGGTAAACCCAGATCGTGAAAATGAGAGAGAAGAAAATCATACTATGGTTTTTGATGACAATTCAGACGATTCTCTTGGGTCAGATAGTGGAAATAAGTGTTAACGAAGGAATAAATGCATTGATTTGATTGCAGACTATTTAGAAGTATCTATGAAGACCAATCATTTTTTGGTTTTATTAAAAAGAAGGAAGGATACACTGCAAAGGTCAGTTCGAAGACTAGGAGTGATAGAGAGCAACGTGTGGAAGTGGCCAAAACAGCTAGACTGTATCCACTATGCGAAACACGATTGATGTTCTGCATGAGCAATGGGCAAAAACTGCAATTAATGAAGGCGTTTTTTTTTTGGCTAAGTATTGAGGAATCTTGAAGCCATAAGAAACTGCAAGAAAAAGTGGAAAAACCATTAGGTTTCAAAGAATCGGAGAGTCAATAAAAGGTTGTTTCCAATTCACAAAGTCGCTTGTCACTTAAAAATAGGCTTAAAATAAAACTAAGAAAAGATGTATCCTAAGAGGGGGGTAATGGAGGCTTTTCACTAAAGTTGTCATTGTCAAACCCCAGTCCTCTTAAGATATGTTTTCCACATTCAGGAGTACAATGCGCTACTTGAGGTTTATGTTATCTGTGCAGCTTTTGGGTAAGTTAATTTTTGTCAATCTAATGGTTCTAATATTTCGAGGTAAGACGACAATTTTGGTATTATTCGATAGCTGAGATTTAGCTTTATCTATCCACCAAAATACATTTTCTAATACATTTTTAGTTCTTTTAGATTAAAAAAATTCAGTGAATATTGGTCGTAAATCCTTGAAAAATAAGGAAAAAGCTTCCTGTTTTTAAGGGAGCTGAAGCTAATGAATCCAATGACGGAAGTTCCAGCTCTAGGGTTGCCGCAAAACCATGGGCCTCACAGGGAAATCAAAACCTGTGTGCTTTGACTCACATAAGCATAATAACTCGTTTAAAATACTTTTAGGCTTATGTTTATAGCAGTTTTAAGCTACAATCTTATCATTATGTAAAGGGCTGGCTGGTGCCCGTTATGACTACTGCTTGTAACGAAAACTGTATTAATCTAACATGCGGCATTTTTGTGACTGAAACCCACTGAACAAAATTTAGTGAGCCAAAACTATTCAACAAAAAAAAAAAAATATTGTAGTCAAATCTACGATATTTTTGTGACTGAAAACCCACTGAAGAATAGTTAGTGACTCGAAATGGTTAATCAAAGCTTTGTTAATCATCGAAATCAAATCAAAATTGTTTGTCAAATTGTTAATCAAAATCAAAAACAAATATTGTAGTCAAATCTACGATATTTTTGTGACTGAAAATCCACTACAGAAAAGTTATGGACTTGAAATTGTTAACCAAAGCTTTGTTAATCATCGAAATCAAATCAAAATTGTTTGTCAAATTGTTAATCAAAATCAAAAACAAATATCGTAGTCAAATCTACGATATTTTTGTGACTGAAAACCCACTGAAGAAAAGTTAGTGACTCGGAATGGTTAATCAAAGCTTTGTTAATCATCGAAATCAAATCAAAATTGTTTGTCAAATTGTTAATCAAAATCAAAAACAAATATTCTAGTCAAATGTACGATATTTTTTGTGACTGAAAATCCACTGAAGAAAAGTTATGGACTCGAAATTATTAATCTGACAAAATCAAATCTTTTCTCTGTTAGAGGGAATAGAAGGAATGGAATTAAAATTATTTAATAATTATCATTATTGAATAATTATATGGTATTAAATAGCAGTTTAATATAGTTTAAGTCCGACATGATTTCATTTTATATTATTGAATATTATATGATCATAATAATTATTTGAATAATTATTTATTTCTAAATCAATCCTGGTCAATTATTTTAATATTAATATCAAATTTACATTAAATTAATTTCTAATTCAAAATAAAGTTTAATACTAACTCAATCTTCGTCAAAATAAAACAAGTAACATCACACAAATCAAACCAATATGAAATAATTTAAACCTACTATGGCCGATGGCTCGTACATTTAGAATAATACAATCTAATATGCAATTGGTTCAAAATCCAGCCCTTTCATTACGCATCATATAACAAAGATAAGGGAAAATCTGCTTTGAAGGTCACTTTAATGACTATATGGCGGAGAATCTACTGCAAAGAAGAATCTACTGTAAAGGTTACTTTGATGATTAAATGACTTGATGACTAGATGGTGGAGAATCTAATTTAAAGTAAAATCTACTGTAAAGATTACTTTGATGAGTAGATAGCGGAGAACCTACAGTAAAGGAGAATCTACTGTAAAGATCACTTTGATGACTAGATGGCGGAGAATCTACTGTAAAGGTCACTTTGATGATTAGATGACTTTGATGGCAGAGAATCTATTGCAAAGGAGAACCTACTGTAAAGGTCACTTTGATGACTAGATGACTACATGACTTTGACGACTAGATGGCGGAAAAGCAACGTACAGAAATGGCCAAAACAACCCCACTGTTTCTTTCAAAGAAAGTTGGGAGCCCAATCCCCTTTGGAGCATTCTCGAGGGCATCATCGTTCATTACATTCACTGGATTTTAAGTTATTGAATAATCAATTGGGCTTTTTGTTACCAAACCGATCTCAAACTTTTCTTCAGTAGCTGAACCAAATATCTGACGGATATTAAAGGTGAAAGGTTCCTGTCCCAGAATGGACCACTTCTTTGCCTTATGTCCCAATACCGACTATACCCATGGCCCACATTGGACCAACAGAGATAAGAATCTCAAAATAAAGAACAAAAGAACGGGTCTGCGCACAGTATAAGGCCCTAGAAAAGACTTTTAGAAAGGAAAAGGAAATAATTTTACGATTGTCTTCAATTGTATGGAATCTTTTATTCCACATTGGATCAGTTGGTAGTTCATAGGAGGTCGATGCAAGATTTTGCTTTAAAAAAAGAGCTGAAGTTGATACAGGAAAAATAAGGATACAAATCAAAACTATAGAGCAGGACATAGCCTATTGTTTGGTAAAACAAACATCGTAGTCACTTTAAGTTACAAAATTAGAGAAATACTATTTATATTTATTTGTTTATATATATATATATATATATATATATATATATATATATATATATATATATATAAATATACATTGTAGTTATATAATTAATTCAACAAGACCTGCAAACCAATATGAAAAATACCCCACTGGCTACTTCATTTACAATTCGCAACATAATCACGAGAATAAAAAGGCAAAAATATGTTTATTTGCTTCTTATTCTTTTTTTTGACGTAAAGCTGAAGACTTTTTTTTAGTTTGGTAATTGGAAATTTCAAGAATCAATCTACAACCCAAGTTAAGGCTTAAAAATGTGTTCCAAAGCAACCAATTATCTCCGTAAGAATAATAACTTTTCGTCATCTTGTACAAAATTTGTTCCAGACGGATGGGAATTTCAGGAATGGGTCAACAAATCAACTTAGAATTAAGGACAGAGCAAATTTTGCTTAGAATCACAACCAAACCCTGAGAAAATCCTAAGACAGAAGGCTGAAAATGCCTCCATATTCCCTAGTTTAGGATGTTTATCAACCCCCAGAAGGTTTATTCACCCAGCAAAACAACTTTGTAAGTTATTACAAAATCCTTATCTAGGTATTTATCCTCTATTTCTGGTTTTCTAAAAACTCCTTCTTCCTTATTCTTTAGCCTGCTAGCCATATTCCAAAGGATGATCTCTAAACGGTTTTGGTTGAAAATTATCTCGAAACGACCAACAATGACTGCTGCTACGACTTTTCTATGAACTAGAAAAACGTAATACTTACTTTTCAAACACTCAACAACTTCGGTATGAGCCTCGTTCAATTGTCTAATCAATTGCTCATATTTCGTTGCATAAATTTGCTCTAACTCAAAGAAGTCATCAATGTCTCGTATAAAAGCTGAACTCGACTTGGAAGTAAAAAGACTTGATATTTTACTAAATAGCGAGGCCTTCTCCTCCTCTTTCTCGGGTAGCACCTTTTCTTTCAGAAAAATTTCAATTTCTGGGCATGATTTAAGTGTCGGGTGCGATGTTAGCGAATCCAGATATCTGAAATACAAAGTCGTTCAAGCACTTTAAGATTTTAGGGCTATACAAAAAGGGAAAGGAGAGGGAATTACGGAATATTTTCTTCATCAGAAGTTTTTCAATGACATCAAGTCATGAGAAATTTAATAAAAACATGATAAATATAAAAAAAATGGGGCTTAAACAGCACTTTTTTACAGCCTAAATTAAATGATCTCTACTTTTTACATACCTTCAAATAACTTACAATTACCAAAAGGCATAAAAAATATTGCCCGAAGTCACAAGGTTAGAACAAAAATTGCCTATACATTTTGTTTTAAATTTAGAATAAGCAAAAAAAAAAATGAGGGGTGTCATAGCCTCCTAAATTTAAGTAGTTGATCCAGCAAGGTCAGGAACCACACAGTCACTGCTCTAAAGGTTACACCTAATATATTTTTGGAAATTGAGCTATCCAGAAATTTTGTCTCCCACAATATTCATCAAATAAAATCCGTATCAGGGGGATTCACCAACACCCTGACGAAATGTAAATTATTATAGTTAGCATATACAACTCATTTTCTTCAGGGTTGCAACTATGTTTTAATTTGAATTCCTGAGCATTCTTCAACATGTCATTTAGGTGAAATTGCGTCGATGTATACTCGACTCAAACCTGAATAAAGATAGAGGGCGTGTTAAGGTTTTGGACAACTGATAGAACTACTTATTTTATGCTTCTTTTCACTCTTTTTCTGAACTATTTTCAATTACTCACTTTCATTTACATCAAATTCCCTTCAAAGGTTGAGATAGCTAGGGCACGTTCTGCGGATGAAGGATAACAGATTACGGAAGATTGTCCTTTTCGGCCAACTATCTAGGGCTAAATGGAAAGCAGGTCCTTCGCAGCTGGGGTAGGAGTGGTGGAAAGACTTAAGGTAAATGGGAGCTTCCTGGGATGGTATAATGAGGAAGGCTTTGAATTGATTGGGATGGAGGAGTATGCGTAGCTGTGTTGGTCTCAGGCGGCTTGGTGTTGAGTTGTTAGTAGTAGTAGTAAATTCCCTTAAACAGCGTCAAGATACAGGCCTAGACTTTCACGCCTAAAGATCAACTCTGGCCTGGCACATGCTTACGCATTGGATTTTAGCAAAACATAAAGGCGAAATCAACTTTTCAGCACAGATGAAAAGGATGGAGGCAAAAGAACCTTTCTGATTAGCAAAACACAGAAATCTAGAATCAAAAGCTATATACTAGGCTGTAACCTGCTCCGGCCTACCTAATTTTTCATGTCAACATATGTTGCTGCTGCATATATATCTGACCAGACGTAAATCAAGACATAGAAGTCTAGCTGGAATTGAGTATGATTACCGTTTTACCTTGTTACTCTTTTAGATTCTCTCCTCAGTTTTCGATCAATATTTTCCTCGGCATCTATTTCAATAAAATCTGCAGGGGGATCAGGCATAGGAGGATATATGATGCCACATTTATCACACCCTTTTCTTAAACAATTGTAGAGCCACTGAATATCTTCAAACTGACGAATCGACAATGTTAACACCTCTCCTTGCTCTTTCGTCTGAAATAAATTAAATTATTAAATTTTTATTGGTACACAATTTAACGAACTTTATTTGTAAAAATATAATGAGTATACACAGTATAAATACTGATATTCACTTTTACTCCCTTAAATATAGAAACCAAGTCACATGTTATGTTATTGCAATATATGAAAGCATTCATTTTTGTCACTGGACAACATTTAACATCCAGATTTGTAAGCAAAACACAAAACACTTATAAAATGCACCTATTTGTCTTACCTTTGTGGATACAAAAAAAAATAATAATAATAAATTCGATTTTTAATATACACGATCAAATATCTGTGCATGGAGCATGATCATCCTTTTTGTAAAACACTTTATTTACATAATATCTTTTTGATTCTAAGCCATTTACAATCTGCCATTTAGAATCCAATCATATATAACATACATAGGTAATTCACATTAGTGCTTTTATTTATTCTATAGTCATCCTACTTTGCTTTTTCTCTTGCCTACCAAATTCGGTCTTACTTTGGGGATTAATTCTAATCGTGACAAAAGTATTGTTTCGTACTTTCAAATCACAGTAAAAGAGTGAATGGGGAACTAATCTCTATGCACACACATAGGAGAGGAAGGAAAGGTTGCCACTTCTGTTTCTGCAGCCAATGAAAAACAACCAACCAAGAAAGAAACAATCGCTAATATTTCGCCTGTATGAAAGAAAAAGGTTTCTTCAGCAGAAAAAAAAAATAAGAAAGCGGGAACAAAGACGAAGAAGACGAAAAGAGAAAACTTAAAATGGTTAAAATTCACAGTCAAAACAAAGTGGATACAACTGATGCTCGTAAAAAATCAAAGAAGCAAACAGTAAGTTTTGGGCAAATTCCTTCAGATCAAGAAAGTAGCTGACGTTAAAACCAAAATAAAAAATTTAAATTATGCTGAGAAATAGACGCTGTTTGGCATCCAAGGCAACTTTTTGTTTTGCTATTGAATTTAATTGATTCACCTGGGGATTTTGATAGACCAAGTTACATCTTTTAACAAGAGGTTTAATTTTTTAATATATTATCACAAACTAAGGCAATATTCAGATTTATAGTATCTCTATTTATCTCTATCTATTCTTAGTAAATCTAAGAATATGTGTTTTTATCTCTATATATTATTTCCGAATGTATAAAACTCCTTTCCTTAGAACTGAAGTATCCTAAATTATTCTGGTACACGAAGAAGGTTGCCATCCCTCAATCCCTTGTTATTTACACAAAAAATTTGACTTTTTGTATATTACTGCAACAGGAATGAACGCTCTAACAGGTGGCAATGTGGCATCATGAGAGTAGGAGAGCAATGTATGATATATATAAGCAAGAGGTGTTGACATTGTCAATTCGTTGGTTTGAAGATATTAAAAAAAATGGTGACAAAGACCACACTGCCTTTCCATAACAAACAAACACCAAGTAGAAACAGTAGGAAAAATCTTTTCAAGACAGAGGAAATCATATCTATGGATATTTTGGCCCTATGTCCAAGGGCCGTCTTCAGCACAAAACGAAAAAGAATATATATATATATATATATATATATATATATATATATATATATATATATATATATATATATATATATATATATATATATATATATATATATATATATATATATATATATATATATATATATATATATATATATATATATATATATATATATATATATATCATTCAAATGTGAGAATTAAAACTAATAATGTTTTTTAAAAAACTTTTTTAGAACAGCCCTAGCATCCTTACTTCAATGAAGTTCAACCAGGACTCTAAAAATAAAAAACTTCGTTGAAGTAAGGATGCTAGGGCTGTTTCAAAAAAGTTTTTTTTTTTAAACATTATTAGTTTTAACTCTCACATTTTAATGTAAGTTTATTTATGTATATATTTTTTTTTCTTTCTTGTATTGTGCTGAAGATGGCCCTTAGACAGAGGGCCAAAATATCCACAGATTTGATTTTCACTGTCTTGAAAAGACTTTCCTTATTTTTTCTACTTTGTGTTTGTTTGTTTTGAAGATATTCAATATCTGCAGTTGTTTAAGAATAGTGTAATAGTGTAAAAGTAGCCTTTGTAGGAATTAGTGCCAGACATTTACTGTATACTTAAATGAATAATCTTATCTAAGATTCTTATGTGTCATAAGGAAAATAGAAAACTATTTTTTTAGCTTATTATAGCAACTCTAAATTTATGTTAATTATTCTTTAGTTTTGCTCCTAAATATCAACCAGGATTTACTTCTATAATTCAAGTATAAATAAACCTTGAAATTAACTGTTGGATGACTTGCCCCCAACCACGCGTTGCACTCCTGGCCAAAGGCATCAAATCAGGATATTGGTACCCATGCAATGCAAACCATTGGTCAGCATGCAAAAAAGTTTTTAAATTAAGTAATCCTTAAATAGGAGTAAATCAAGTTTAATCATGGTTTTGACCATGTTTGTTCTGGTTTGGTCTTTAACCATTAGTTTCTTTCTGGTGGTTGGGTCTCTAATTTCAGTCAGTTGATGATTTCAAAAAATACATTAGAGATGATGGGAGGGGAAGCAAATTTTCCAATAATCTTGACCTATCTAGATTTTTTTTTCATTCTGGAATATGTAAATATTCCAATTTTCAGACATTACTGCTGTTTCTAAATAAATTATTGCTCAAGTAATAAGACAGATACTGATTTTCATCAGATGTATCAATGGGAATACTTATTTTCAATAGATTTAACAGGCTTCTTACCAATGCAAATCTTCTGGATATTTCTTAAGAGCAAAATTTAGCATATTTTCGCAATATCTGTTAAAAAGACAAAAAGCAGTATTAGCTAATTAGTTTTTTCTTATTATGCATATATTTAAATGCACCTGGATTTATTGGATAGCATACAGCATAGCCAATGTATGTGGTTTCAGTATATTCCTGATAGACAGCAGTAAGTCTTGTTATTTACCTTGATTCTTCGATTTTATTTTCTTCAAGTTGAAGTTGTTTGCATTTAGGTTTTGATTGTAATTACTGTCTAAGAACTTACAGTAAACCTGAGAAAACGAAGAAAGTTTGTCTGAGTAAACCGGATAGCTTGTACATCAGACAATGATATAATATACTTAAGTATCCATAACTTGTTGCTTAAACTAAAAGTTCTACAGAAGTATCTGCTGATAAATAAGTTTTTATAAAAAAGAGTTATTTGTTCTGTAAATATTAACTAGGGCTTTAAAACAAATTGTTTCCTGTAAATCTTGTCATTTTTTAAGAAAACTTCTGAATTTACGAGGGACATCCTAAAAGAATATGAATAGAATTACAAGAAACCATCCTAAGTGCAAAACTAACATTCTTTGAATGTCTGTGAAATAATATTCATCTTTCATACAAATATTTGAGAGAAAATTAAAGCAAGCTTGTGTTGGCTACACATGGCAAAGTAGAAATGTCTACCTTAGCATTTTGCTCCAATAAATTCAATGAACCAAAGGTCATAGTGGAAACAGAATTCCACTGAAAAGCTAGAAAAGGACATAATGACAAATCCCAGCCCATATGTGGGAGTTTTCCGTCAAGACAGTTCTGGCAGGACACTTCCCCCCTCCAGAAAATACAGACCTAAGACATCCTTTTTCATTTTGTGGCTACTGCCTTTCCTCCTTGAATAAATGCCCTGACCTACCCCCACCCCTTGCTATGCATCAAAAAATCCCTAATATCAATGAAAACTACCTTTAATTCCCCTTGAGCCTTCCTAATAGATTACTACTCACCAGGCACACCAATTGAGGAGGGCAGAAGATGGAGCAATGCCCCCCATAGGCTTTGAAAAATACCTTTCTATTTCTGTTCCATTACTATTTTCTATATTAAAGCAGCAAGACTGGCTAACTGCTCGTTTTCATTTGTCACTCCTGTGCTTTGTTTTTTTCACAGCTATTAAATAGCACTGTTCTCCTAAAACTCCTAAAAATAGTGTGAGGTCAAAACACAAAGTACACCATTAGGACCACCTTTCCCAAAAATCCTATAAAGTAAAATTACAGTCCCTTGGCTTGAACAACAAGGAAAATCCATTGGCTTGAAAAACAAGGAAAGTGGCTGCACCCACAGCATTCATCAAAAGCATCTTTTTCCTGTTTCTCCTTCTCTGCAGCTAGCAGGGCACTGGAGTATCATAGCTATCCGTCTAATGGCTCATTTTATAGGGAATTGCTACATATAGTGCGTTTGGTAATCAACAAAAAAATAATTTTTATAAATAAAGTTGATTGTTCTTGCAGCAATAGCTGCAACCTAATAAATCATGGTTGCTTAGGTAGCAGCTGATTATGAAAATCAAGATCTATGGTTACCCCCTGCTTTAGATAGGTTTATTCAATTTTTTTCTTTTTTTATCTTCATTAAAAACAAATTCGAAAAAAATCCTTGCCCCCCCCCCCATTTATTTTTGTGAATCAGCATCACTTCTACTCACCTCTTTGAGTTTGATGGCATATTGTGGATATGCCTGTTCATTAAGTTCAGCATTTAATGTGAGCTGACTTATAGCCAAGCCTTTATTTTCTAGGACCTTATTCCTCCCATTTTCATATCCACTGGATGTGGATGAATCTGGTGAGTCCATTATATAGCACAAGACACCTGAAAGAAGAGAAAATTTACAATTGTTTATGGACTGAAGGCGTTATTTTTTATTTAGATAAACAGCCTCTGTTTTTCTTTGGACACTTCATTTTTATTTCTTGTCCAAGGGGGAGTAAAGGGGTGGGCAATGCTTTTACAGGAGAATTGAAGGAAACACTCTGTTTAAACTCGTTTTCATACAGGTTTTTTGCTAATTTGCAATATATTTTAAGAATCCATGAGCCTTTCAGGAGGGGGCTACCTTATGCCCATTCCTTATTAAATTAATACATGCTAAATAAAATAAAACAAAATCATCTAAATAAAAATAAATAGTCATCATCTAAATAAATAAAATAAAACAAAATAAAATCAAAATAATACATACTAAATAAAATAAAACACAATCATCTCTAGATATAAAGGTTTCTTGTGTAACCAGAAGACAGTAAAAATTCCAAATGCAATGGGAAACTGAAATACAGTATTGAAAAAGCAATATTGGCAAAAAAGGATTAAATAAGAAATCATTATTTAGTACTTACACTTGAAATTCAATATAAGGGAGATAAGATAATTATTATCTTAAATCGCAGCTTGGAGCGATATAAGGATTATCCATCCTTGTGATGCTCCATGAAAAAAAAAGAATTTGTTTGGTGTAGATTGTGGCTGTTAGATTAGACTCTTGTGGAGGACTCTGCAGCTTCCCAATTGTAAAGGAACTCCTGGCAGAGCCATTCCCTATCAAGGTGAGACTTGAACATGTCAATTGAAGTAGCAGAAACTGTTTCTTCAGAGAGCTGGTTCCACATATTGATGATTCTTTGGCTGAAGAAGTGGCTTCTATGTCTACTCGTGGAATGCTGCATAGAGAGGTTCAATGAATGTCCTCTAGTACCAGAATACAAGGGCTGTGCAAAGAGACTGGTAAGGGTGTTTTTAGAGAGGATTTTTTTGGTTAAAATAATGTCACTCCTTTTCCGTCAGTATGTCAGCGTTGGCAGCTTCAAATGACATAGTCTTTCTTTGTATGGAAATTTATTCATGTTGCTAAACCATCTTAGTGGCACAACGCTGGACATCCTCAAGCAACATCTTATCTTTTTTGAAGAAAGGGGCTGCCAATGACATTCCAACCTCCAGGCGTGGACGTACAAGCACCTTATATAACTTCATAAGAACTCTAGGGTGTCGGCTGGAGATGGTCCTTTTTAGGATACCAAGGGTTTTATTTGCAGAAGATGAAACAGACTTAGCATGGCTGCTAAACTTTAATTGGTGATCTACAATAACCCCAAGATCTCTTTCATTGGAAACAGCAGAAAGGAAGTTGTCTTAAAGGAAATACTTATGATGCTTTTTGTGTTTGCCAAAATGGATTACATGGCATTTGTCAACATTGAAAGTCAGAAGCCACATGTTAGCCCATCTCCCTAGACTGTCAAGATCTTTTTGAACTGATTGCTGGTTAGAGGGAGTAGCCGCTTTTCCAACTAGTTCTGAGTCATCAGCGTAAAGGGTAATAAGATTTGAAAGAAGGGTGGGTAGTTAGTTAACATAGAAGTTGAAAAGTGTTGGTCCAAGAATAGTTCCCTGGGGAACGCCACTTAATACAGTTGTGGGAGAAGAGAAACGAGGAGTTCCTTGTGAATCAAAAACTCTGACACTCTGTGATCTTTTGGAAAGGAAGCCCATAATCCACTGTACAACACCTTCATTGACACCCGCAGCCCTCAATTTAAGGTTTACCTGAAATGTTTCTGGTTGTGTTTCATCAGTTGTGTTTTTGAAGCTTTTACATATACCTTCTACAGTCAACCTTGGAATAAACTTAACATTATTTGTTTAAGTTTTCTGTATCATTGTACATAACAGTTTCAAGTCAGACAGGTGTATTTCAGGATTTGAGCAAACAACCTTTGCAAGTATATGTTACCAGATCCCTATGGTTAGTAGCCTGCCTCCATTGGCATATGGTTTTGATGGTAAAAAAATTTCTTCCACAAAAATAGTTCTAAGAATCACCCCAACATTCCAAATATCAGAATTTTTTGAAATTTCATATGATCAGAATCTTTACAGCATATTTGTTTTTCTTACCTTTCCCCTGCTTTGTACAGTAAAGACACTTTCTTATTATTTTTTACCAAATCTATAAACTTAGAAGGATGAAGTAAAAACTGCATCAAATGTTTTCAAGAATTATCTTTAATGGAGAGTATGTTAGTGGTATGTGTAGATAAGGAAAATGGTTATAGGTTTAGTGCAAAATACCATGGCAAATAACTAAGAATCTCTCCTTGGCTTTCCTTAGGAACCTCATTTTGCATGCTTGTAGATCCAATCTAAACAGTAGAGCCTCTGGTCTAAAGAAGTTTATGATTAAGATGACATTTCAACAAAACAGAAGTTGAACAGACAGAGTTAGAGGTTTAAATAGAGAAGTATAAAGTCTTTCTTAGAGATAGCTGTCTGTTTTTTTTTAATATATTCACCAAAATGGCAATGCTTTTGTATCTTACCACCACATGGCACCACTTTTGTCCCATACCACCACATGGCATCATAATTGTCTTATACTACCATATGGCACCACTTTTGTCTTATGCCCCCACATGGCACTACAGTGGCACCACTTATGTATCATACCACCACATGGCATCACTTTTGTCTTATACCAACAAATGGCACCACTTTTGTCTCATACCACCACTATGGTACCAATTTTGTCTCATACCATTACTCTCCACAATGCTCTTCTGCAATAACCCTGGACCCATAATACAATTTAATGTTCTTCTATGACAGCCCCTTTCTGCCACACCACACCAAAATCCTATCTACGAAGCCATGCTCTATCACAATCATTGAAATATGGTTCTAATATAGACTTCAAACAATATGTGTTTTGGCAAGCTTCTTGCATGATGCCAGAAAAGGTTTCCTATAGGGTTTGAAGCAGGCAAAACCAGTTATTTAGTTCTACTCTTTATTACCAGCTACTTATGTCTACTTCTTTTTTTACCAGATATTTAGGCAAATCTGATTCTTGTTTACCACTTTCAAGGATTCTTGATTAATGCCAGAAGGCAATTTACTTGTTTACATATTCTAACACTTTTTCCAAATTATTTAGAATTTAATAATACTTCTAATGGCACACCATACCTTGTGTAGGCTATACCATATACAAATGTAGACAACCATTTTGTTGGATCTAACTTGTAGAGCCAATTACTTATGAGCTAGTAAAAAAATAGCCTATATATTTTAGTTTTTCATTTTTCAAAGTTTGTTTTAATAAAACAGGCTTATATGTTCTTAACAACATACTTGTCCATTCTCTCAATTTTGGTACTAAAAGTTTCTTTATATTGTCCCTAATGGGATATAACTCCTAGGCTAGCCTTATTATGATTAAAACTTACCTGATTTACAAATATGCTAATTACTCATGAACAGTTGCTTCACAATGGCAGATCAAACCAACTGAAACAAAACACTCAATCCACTTTACTAGAGCAACCAATTGGATAACCAATGTACATGACAATTATAATTACAGAAATTGTTCTGAAAAGGCTTAAAAGGCTGGATGTAAATAAAGCTGCTGGACCAGATAGCATAGCCTACAACCCAGACTACTACTTTTAAAAAGAAGCAGCTGATCAAATTGCTCAGCCAGTAGCAGTGATGTTTAGGATGTCACTCACTTCCAAAGTGCTCCCAAGTGACAAGAAGCAGGCCAACATCAAGCCAATATTCAAGAAAGGGAGAAAGAACCAAGCATGTAATCATTGCACTATAAGTCTTATTTCTGTTGTATGCAACTTCCTTGAGAGCATCATAAATGATGCACTGGTTTCTCACCTTAAAAGAAATCAGTCACTTTCAAAAAGTCAGCATGGTTTCTATACTGGTCACTCAACCAATACAAACCTCATTGAATCATATGACTTTGTCACCAGACTCTTGGATGATGGCCTTCTGGTGGATGTCATATTGCTTGATCAAGCAAAAGTCTTTGATAGAGTACAGCATCAATTTCTTCTCCTGAAAATGGAAGCATACAGGGTACATGAGGATATAGTTGCCTGGATTGAAGCCTTTCTTACTGGAAGAACTCAGAGGGTAGTAGTTTATGATGCCACTGGTAAAACCATTTATTCTGATGAAATTCCTGTCATTAGTGAAGTCCCACAGGGCATAATCCTAGGGCCCACATTTTTCAGCATATATATTAATGACTACAACTCACCTGAAAAACTTACTGACATTATATACTGATGATTGCATGCTCTTGGGACAGGCCCAAATTAGCTCTAATCCCCTAACAATGCAAGAAGATTTGAATCAACTATCCAGATGGTCATCTGATTAGGGTTTGTGGTTCAACATGTCAAAATGCAAAGTCCTGCATCTTGGATACAACAATCATAGAAAACCTTACTATGTTGGAGATGACCTACTTGAGATACAACAATCCTAGATATCTTGATATCTTGGATACAACAATCCTAGAAAACCTTACTATGTTGGAGATGACCTACTTGAGGCTGTGAGGAGAAGGACTTGGATGCTATTGTTGATGACAAACTCAAGTTCCACAGCCATACACAAACTTAAATTGCTAAAGAAAACCAAGTCCTAGGGCTCATAAAAAAAAACATTTACTACCAGGAAGCCATGTGTGGTTGCAAAGTTATACAATGCTATTGTACATCCACACCTAGAATTTGGAATGACCTAGCATCTCCTCATTATAAAATGTATGTTAAAGCACTTGAGAGTGTCCAAAGGTAAGCAACAAAGCTCATACTAGCTTTGCAAGACAAACTGTATGATGATTGTCTTGTATACCTCAAACTCCCACCCTAGTCTACTGAAGGATGAGAGGAGATGCATTTGCTACTTGCAACCTGCTAGAAAACAACCTCTTAAGTCAAGTATTCTCCTTATCCCTTGCAAGTACAACAAGAGGTAACACAAAGAAGCTGTAAGTCCCCCATTCCTGTCACCATGAGTGACAGCAATTTTTCTCTGTATGTGCTGTCTCTTGTTGGAACAGACTCTCCAAAGCCACCATCCAGTCCCAAACCATAAATACATTCACGAAAGGAGTTGATCAGGACTGGACCAATGTAGAGTATAGACTAACCTGGGATGCCAGACCATAGTCATGTCAAACCACCAGCAAATGTTCCACAGCAGGCTCATCACCACCTTATCTCACTGGACTTGCAATTTAAGATAATTTTAAGGTAAAACACAAACAAAAATAACTAGCCTAAATCAGCAGTTTTTGCATTTAGCCTAGGCCCTAGAGAATAGCAACTTGCCATGTAAGTGAAACATAGCTATAATATGTTATTATAAAATTTGTCGATTCCGTTTGAGAGCAAAAAAGATTTTGTTAGCAAGGAATGTGCAGAATATTCACCTCTGCCTCCAGAATAATTTTCCTTCTCAATATTAACTGCCCATACAAATATATTTTAAAATATCTGCTGAAATATTTGTCGTTTTTTCAATTCTGGACCCGAATTGCAGCCCGAATTCATAACCGTTTCAATCAAATTATTAAGAAACCATCAATTCAATTCACTACTAATCATTCCTGAGCATCTTTGTAGTCCTATGGAAAGAATTGTCTTACAAGCTTTTTAGGAGTTCATTTCATTGGAAATTAAATTTCTGGACCCTTTTGAAGAGTCACTAGTGATAGGAGGGCGGCCAGCGCCTAATTCCCTCGTATCCCTTTGTGCCCCAATCCCCGTCAAAGGCATCCTATAAAAGTTTCAAGGCTGCCATTTTATTTACATAATAGCAAAACTGATACTGTTATACACATTATAACATGTGTATAAGATGTGTATAAACATCTTAGAGCATTAAGTCGAAACTTTCAGGGCACGTTGAGATGAACTAAAAGAGCTAAAACTAAAAGAGACTATGCGCATATTACTAGCTATTGCTACTAATACTACTGCTAACTCAAACTGCACAGTTCAGTAATGAATGTAAACAAGCTGAAATTATCGAATCTTTACTAAACCAATGCAAATCAGGTACCAGGATAGGCCTAATGCTCGAATTCTACAAGTTTCCTTATGGATCAGATAGGATCCAAGAAAATACTTTAACAAATTTAGTGACAGACCAGGACAATTAGAACAATCGACTTTGGTTGTGTTTTAACTGCCTAAAACAACAAATTTGCGAATGTTTAATGAATTACAAGAGGAATCTAATGGACAGTAATAAACATGTCAAATTATCTGATTTGCGAATGAGCCGAACTAGCACGATAGAACGAGCAAATTCGCCAAATTTGTTAAATAGTAGCAAAAAAGAACCAAATGAAAATGTTAAATCACCAAATTTTCAGTTAGATGGAACTAGTGTGATAAAAATACCGAATCCGCAAAAATTGGGTTGCGAATGGGAATCAAATATGTGCGTTAAATTTTGCTATATGGAAATGGACGGAAGAAAAATATTTGAAATAGGCAGTGAGGCTTCACCAGAATGCCTGTTTCTGTTACTGGATGCCAAAATATTAGAGGACAGTGCACTCCTACCTCCTCGGGACGCCCCTGGATGTTTCTTCTATGTATAAGGTGCTTTTATCCGTGCTTTAAATGTATTAATTTTTCAAGCTTAAATATGAACAAAAACAAACACGTTGGCTTATAGGAGTAATATTTCTGTATGAGTTTTTATACTAGGTGAATTTAATTTTTCTTCATTGATCTTACTTTCTAGTTTCAAATTTTCCTACTTTTTCGTGAATCAACGTTCAAATCACTTAGTTAAGAGTTCGAGCTCACGCTCAAGCTTGTTTTGGTCTGACACTTTGGTCAATAACAGTGACTTATAGGTTCTAAGCCATTTTTGATTATCCCCTAAGGCAGTTAGGAAAAAAGACGGGAATTTAAGGCAAGCTACAAATGTATGTTGAGGGGTGACACCTATAGTTACCAATCATATTATATACTTGTCTCCCTCCTTCTCCCTTAAGTTTAATAATGTTAAGGCTAAGGGCACTAAGACAAAATTTTCAAGTAATGTAGAGGGAGATGTTAAAGGAACCAAAAGGTACTGTGTGTGTGCTACGATTACTGCTACAACTACTACTGCTACAACTGGTGCTGCTACCACTGATACCGTAACTACTAACTACTACTAACAATGACTGAAACTATTACTACTATTGAGACTAAGTGTATTAAGGTGAACCATTCGGGGAATGTTGATTTCACTCAAGAAAGTGAGTTTTACTCATAGTGTGTATTGCTTTGAGTTTTTTCAACTTTCACTCATAGTGAAAGTTTCATTTTATTTAGGGGATGAAACATTTATGTTGTGCATACTTCTTCTACGTCTACCACTGCTGCGGCTACAACTGCTAATACTACTGAGGCTAATGGTATTAAGGTGAAACTCTCAGAGAATGTTGAGTTCAGAGTTCAGAGTCTTATTCACCAGTTAATACAATTTTATATCACAATATTCTGATTCTCCCTCAAAAGGCTCCATAGCCAAAGATACAAAAAAGCAAGAAGAAGATGTTGAGCTAAATCAGAATACACTACGACCATTCAGGCTATTAATAGGACGTATCAGCAATATCTAATTAACAACTTAGAATATTAAGTTAAATCTTTCGGGACATGTTGAGGGAGATTTTGAACTAGCCTAAAGGCACTTTTTACACAATGCTACTACTACAGCTACTACTGATTTAACTACCAATGCTACTAGTGTTACTGCTAAGGTTAAGTTCACAAGTGTAAAACTTAATCAAACCACATTATGTACATTTAGACTGTCAAAAAGGCGTGTCAGCAACAGCTCAGGAACATCGTATGGCATTAAGCTGAAACAAATGCACCTTATTTAGGGTGATGTTAAAATTAATGAAACGGCACTGTTTACACATTACTACTGCTACTATTACTGCTGCTACCGCTATTATTACTACTACTACGGAAACTACTACTGCTGCTGCAACTGCTACTACTTCTTTGGGAAAGGGGATCGAGGTGAAACTCTCAGGGACTGTTGCGAGGGATTTTGAACTAGATCAGAACAGACTATGTGCCTGCAGGTCGTCGAAAAAGTGTACCAGCGATATATCAGGAACGACTTACGACATAAAGTTAAAACTTTTACAACAGGTTGAGGGGGATATTGAACTAATGAATAAGTGTTATGTGCATACTACTGATACTACTACCTGACTGCGGCTCCACCTATTACTACTACTACTACTACAGGTACTACTACTATCACTGTTTCGATTACGACTTCCATTACTACTACTGCTATTATTACTACTATTATTATTACTACTTCTACTACAACTAATAAACCTAAGGTTATAAGGGCAATATCTTTGGGAATGCAGGATTATATTAAAAAACATTATGTGCATACAGGTGGTCAACAAGCCAAATCAACAATATCTCAGGAGCTGCTTAGGATACTAATTTGAATTTTTCAGGGCATGCTGAGGGAGATGCTGATCTGACAACAAAGACAAAGGGAGATGCTGATCTGACATATGCCTGCTACTATAACCTCTACTGCTGCCATTACTGGTAATACTGCTGCTAATACTTGTCAGGCTACCAGTATCTAAAATGTATTTTCGGGTCAGGTTCGAAGCGTGTTTTAAGCGGGTTTGACAAAATCCCTTTCAGGTTCTCCGTTTTCAATCCAGTGGAGTTTTAAAGCCTTTTCACGATACAGCCATCTTGCTTGTTGGGGTCCTTCAAAGTTAGGACGCACTAGAATAACATATTTGAACACAGGTTCTTAAAGTCCTGAACCTCAGGCACTTAATATGGTAATCTGCATAATCGGTGTCCAACTCCATGGTGGATGTAGGTGGCTGAAAATGGATCCCTATCGCACATTTTTTGAAGAAATCTATGAGATTGAGGATTCTCCAGGTAGGCAAACCCGAGCTAAAACTTGAATTGTTTAAAGAATACGTTTATACGAACCTAGATACCTAAAATACCCTTACGTTTTAATGCCTTATATGCTTACTCTAATTTTACGCTTTTAACTTCTAAATATGAACCTAAAATACAATCATTAGGCTATCCTCTTTCTCTTAATTAGTGAACACATCAGCATTCTAGTATCCTTGGCTAAGACTAAACTGCAAAGAACATAGGAAATTGATAAAATAGAAATTACAAATGCTCAAACCAAATTAGGCTAGGGTAAATGTTTAGTTTAGAGGATGTAGAAATGCTAATTTTAGAAGTCCATCCATTTCTGGTTGACCCTCCTCCTCTATGGGGCAAACTTAAAAATGCATAAAGTGGGCTTGCTTGCAGGTAAAATTACCTATAGAGTAAAGCACATTAGTCCACAAGCCCTGCAGTCAGCAGGGTGAGGTCTGTATACTATATTTATTTAATAAACCTTGTTTGAGGTTTTTTTCAAATTTTATCACTCTCTGTTGAGTGACAGACCTCGCCCTGCTGTCTGTGGGGCTCATGGGCTAATAGAATTCCCTCTAAAGGTAATGTTACCTCTAAGTAAGCCCACCTTATGCATTTTATATTTGCCCAATAGAGGAGGAGGGTTGACCAGAAGTGAATGCACTTCTCTAATACTGACAGAAAGCAATATACAATCATCAGAATCTTGCTATATGCAGTAATATGGACTTTAGAGTACTTGGAACAAAGCTAAACATTTACCTTGGGTAGTTAGGCTACAAAGAAAACTTCTTGCATCATTTGAAACTGCCAACACTGACATACCAACAGAAAAGGGGTGACATTATTTTAACCACAAAAATCCTCTCTAAAAATACCCTTCCCTGTCTCTTTGCACAGCCCTTGCATTCTGGTACTAGAGGACATTCTTTGATTCCATGCAGCATTCCATGAGTAGACATAGAAGCCACTTATTCAGCCACAGAATCATCAATATGTAGAACAAGCTCTCTGAAGAAACAGTTTCTGCTACTTCAACTGACATGTTCATGTCCCACCTTGATAGGGAATGGCTCTGCCAGGAGTTCCTTTACAATTGGGAAGCTGTAGAGTCCTCCACAAGAGTCTAATCTAACAGCCACAATCTACACCAAACAAATTCTTTTTTCTCATGGAGCATCACAGGATGGATAATCCTTATATCACTCCAAACTGCAATTTAAGGTAATCATTCCAGGTGCATTGTTACCAGTGTTGAGAAATGCTTAAGTAAAAGTACTTAAGTAATCACTTAAGTAAAAATTCTGAGTACTTGTACTCTACTTAAGTAAAAAATTTCTAAAGTACTTAATACTTATACTTAAGTAAAAAATTGAAGTACTTAAGGGTATTTAAGTACTCAAGTACTTTCTTCTTGGTACAGAAAAATTATACCAGCATAATGCAGGACAATGTGACAAATTGAACTGCCTATATGTTGGTGGATGAGTGGATTTTAGTCTTTGAGAACAGCAGCTCCCAGCCTGGTGCAAAATTTCAAAAAAGGATGCTACCATGGTGGAACTACCATATATATTGAATGGAAAGTTTTTTGTGATAAAGGAAGAATTCAGAAAGATGGAGCAGTATCTATAGTGACCCCCTCATATAAGGTTTGTGGATTATAGGCAGGGGTTTTGGTTACAAATTTTAATTTTAATTAATGAAATTTTTTTCTTTTTTTTTTTTTTTCTTTCCTTAGCTCCCTAGTCTAGGGTAATACCATTTTACTGACTATTTGGGCATTTTTATTGGTAAAACTACATGAGCTTGTGAAAAAGCCTAGACAGACAAACCCAAGACACAAGCAAAGACAGTTCAGTTTTTGTTCGCCCAACTGTCTTAGCTTATAATTGGGTTCACTTGCATAACATTTGAGCCAGATAGGAGGCCCTTGTAGGCTTTGGACACTTATTACCCTTGCAACTTCAGTCACCTTACTGTTCAACTAACATTAAATTAACTTTCTTATTAGTACAAAAGTCTAAGTTTATAAATTGAATCAATTGCCTTGCCTGACACTCAATGCATAATGGCCCCATTCTGACTTTAGACAATTGTTTGCCTCTCATTTTTCTCATTGTTGCTGGTTTTTGAATTAAAATGGAATTGTTTTGGGCATCAAGTCATGGCTAATTGTAGAAACAGCCAAGACACATAGTTGAACTATGTTGACACTAGAGTGAGAAGCAAACCTGGTATTAATCCCCCTCCCCCTCATTAGGATTGTATAAAAACGTTGTTAGTTCATTTGTTAATAGATGTGTCTATCTATTATCTGTCCATGCGTCATTGCTAGGGCAGTAGAAACAGGGTAGATAGTCAAAAATCTTAGATAGTGATAGAACCTATGGTTTTCCAAGTGTTTGGTTAACCAAAGACTTGGAACACTTAGTGTCTGGAGATGAATACTTTGATGTTAGTGACAAAGAAACAACTCATGATAATTCTGGCAACTGTGGTTGTGAAACCAGTTTTGTGAAGGTGGAGATTTTATCATATTTTAATGAGAGGCAAAAGGAACTATATGTGCTCAAAGTGTACCCAAGGGTAATGAAAGTTTTCAGGAAGTACAACTGTGTCATTCCTTTGTCTGCATCTGCAGAATGACTATTTTTGGAAGGTGGTGAAATTTTTACTCCAAAAAGAAACATGCTCAGAGATGGTATGTTTGAAAAGCTTCTGCTGTTGAAAGGAGCAACTAAGAAATTAAGTTAAGCTATGATGAAGCTGTAATGAATGAACCTTGTAAATTATTTTCTTTTTATATCTTAACTGAAGTAAAATTCGATTTTTCATGAAACCAATTAATTTTTTTCATGAAAACTATCGTTTTTTCTGAAAAGTGGTCCATTTCTTGGCAGAATCTTGCTTATCTTGTCTACTTGGAAAGGAAATGGATATTAAAGAAGTGTTTTGTGGGTTTTTGCTGTAAGTAAAACATTAGTACTTGAGTAAAATACTGAATATTGAAGCAAAATCGAAATACTTAAGTACTGAAGTACTTTTTCAAAAGTACTTATTACTTAAGTAGATTTTTAGAGAAGTACTTAATACTTGTACTTAAGTAAAAATTTCTCTGAGTACTTGGTACTTGTACTTAAGTAAAAAAAAGAAGTACTTGGCACAACACTGATTGTTACCAATCACAGATAGGCTAGGCAAAAAACATTTGGATATAGGGCTAGCCTGGGCCTAAGGTAATAGTCTTATTTTCTGGTTGATCAATCAGGCGTTGATCTTCATAAGTTTGCTCAGATTTTTTAGCATTATTTTAGTCATGGGCTCCTCTGGAGAAAAACACTATAAAATTCTGAAAACTACAGCCCTTTTAAAAGTTTTAAAATTCTTAGCCTACTAATACTATTCCTAAAAGCACATTACTATAGACTATGGTAAAATTGTAGTTCAGATGCTTCTTCCTACCTTGGGAAGTAGTTGATTGAAATGAATTAAATTTTTATATAAGATATGCCCATTCTGAAATTAACTCCAAAAACTCTTAAAATGACCTACTTACCTAGCCTATGTCTAAATTACCTTAATTTGCACTTCAGAGCAAAATAAGATCCATCTTGATCTGTTAATTGCTCTATACTTAATGATATGAATGATTAAACATCAAATGCATCACTAATACTTCCAGGGAACACCATTATATTTGCTATCTAACAACATCTTGAAAACTTTTCATTAGGTGTTTAGACTGTTGTATTTGATAGACCAGGGCTTCTTAAACTTTTATATAGCGACCCCCTTCAAGCTTAGGAAATTTTAAACGACCCCCTCCTCCATATAATGAAATTTATATTAACCATAGATGTAGATGTAATATCGCAAAGTTAATGATTTTGACTGCATCAAAAAACACAGTGTTTAATTCTGATGCAATTTTTTTAACAACAAGTACCTCTTGGTGAATCATACAATGTGTAAATGTAATATGATTATTTCCAGCTTTAACAAATGCTGTAAAACCAAGATCTTGTCTGGTCATTGCTGCAGCACTGTCTGTGCACACACCAACACAATTACTCATTTACTTTTTTATATATATCTTTTCCACGAGTATGACCTTCCAGAGGACGACAAAACAGTATATCTTCATGAATGCATCCCTCATAAATATATCTTACAAAAAGTAACAACTGTGCCATTTTTGAAATGTCTGTTGACTCGTCCAGTTGTATTGCAAACTTTGAGCTGTCTTTAAGCCTCATAAGAAGCTGTTGAAATGGATCATTGCTAATGTCTGAAATTCTTTTGGATACAGTGTCATTTGATGATGGAATTTTACTAATTTCAGCAGCATACTGTTTTCCATGAACAATTTCAGACATTCTTATAGCTGCAGGTAGTAAAAGTTGCTCTCCAATAGTAAAAGGCTTTTCCATTTTTGCTATTAAATACAAAACTTCATATGATGCCAATTGATATTTATCATTCAAAGTCACATACTTCTCCAAAGTGTTCTTTTCTTTATTTGATGTTTGCAAAAGATGCTCGAAATATTCTATTGGCTTTTTTGATTATGTTGCATGTTTAGTATTCAAATGTCGTTGCAGTTTTGACGGTTTTATGCTTTCTGCAGCCAAAACTTCTTTGCAAATTAAGCACACTGGTTGTTCTTCACTGTTGTGAGAAGAGCATGTGAAGCCATACTGCAAATATGATTCATCATATTTTCTTTTATATTTTCTAGAAGTCGGATTTGAAGATTTGAAGCACTGCAACTTGGTTGTGACGGCATGGCAGACTTATTAGTTGGAATTTTAATTAGCCATTCATCCATGATGGTTAAATAATAATAAATAATTAAACAAAATGTAGTTGAACTTTAACATAATAATTAAAAACACCAACTGAAAATTACACAGTAAATACACACATGTCACTACGAAGACAAAGCTCAGTCCAAACTGAAGTACAAACAGTATGTGTAAGCTGTAAGGCGTCGCGGCGTGTGGGTACTTATAATCACTAAGTTATCTTGCAAACACTGACGCCAGCGGCCAGACATCAACGTTGAAGGTTCAGTTGAAAATCGAGGAGCACGTTGTATTTATTATTTTAAATGCTACTTCCATATTTTCATTTATAGGCCCTACATAACTGTTTTGCATTGCCACTTTTTCAAAAAAAAAAAATTATACTAAAACTACAATAGTATTATGTATGATTTATATTTGTATTTATATTTGTATGTAGTGTGTATACTAATTTTAAAATTTTATTTATGATGATTGAAAAGTATCAGATCTTTGCGACCCCCTTTCAGTAGTCTCGCGACCCCCCTGGGGGTCGCGACCCACAGTTTAAGAAGCCCTGTGATAGACCATTCCAGTGATCTGTTACATGCATGAGAAAAACTGTTGCTGGTGTCAAGTTTTGACAGAGGTTTGAACAGCTGCTTTGAATGTCCCCTCCTGTTAGTGCCTTTATTTTGAGAAATTGAAATGAATTATGGGGGGGTTTCTGGTGGAGTAAGCTTATATGTCATAAGCATATCAGCTCTTTGTTGTCAGTAAACCAGTGTGGATAATCTCAGTTCCTTCAAATGTTCATCATAAGGCTTATCTCTCATCTTTGATACTACCTTTGTGGCTCTCCTTTGCACCTATTCCTGATGCTGTACATCACCCCTGTATCCTGGTGATGCTATGCACATTCCAAAATCAAGCACTGTTTGACAAGTGCCTTGTACAACCTCACAAAAACATAGGGGGTTTTACTGAATATAGTTTTCTTTAAGAGTGCTAGGTCAGAGGTTACATAAGACACAGTCTTCTTGCAATTTAAATATAATTTACTCTGGTTGTCAATGATGATTCCAAGATCTCTTTCTTCATCCACACTTTGCAGTGTGGATGTTGCAGTGTACCAAACAACTTTGAGTCATCAGCACAGGGTTGGATGATTTGTAGTTAATTGGAAAATATCATTTATATAGATATTGAATAGGGTGGGTCCTAAGACACTATCCTGTTGGATACTACTGGTGACTACATCTTTCAGAGAGGATTGACCATAGTATTCTTGAAACTGGGTTGGACTTGCCAAAATGAATAATAATATATTTGTTAGTATTGAAGCTCATGTGCCATTTTGTTGCCCAGTTTTGAATATGGTCAAGATCTGCTTGTACTGACTCATGGTTAACTTTACTAAACAACTTTGAGTCATCAGCACAGAGTTGGATGATTTGTTAATTGGAAAATATCATTTATATAGATATTGAATAGGGTGGGTCCTAAGACACTACCCTGCTGGATACTACTGGTGACTACATCTCAGAGAGGATTTATTCTCATTCATTAGTAAAAAGCTTTTCTCTCTATGATCTATCCATAGGAAGGCTGAGATCCAGCCCAAAAGGTCTGCTTCAATTCCACATGAGTCAAGTTTACTATTCAAGTGTGGATGTAGAACTTCATCAAATACTTTGCAAGATCAAGCCAAGACATTCACAAGTAAGCCCTGATCAATCAGGTGTGTTATAGCATTCTAAATCTCCAGCAAATTTATTTCTAAAGACTTCCCTGGTTGAAAATCATGTTGGCTGGGCAATAGTATCCCATTAAGTATCAGATGCTTCATGATAGAGTCATTTACAACTCATTGTAGGATTTTAGCAACAGTGGAAGTTATACTTATGGGATTTTTCTGTGCTGGCTTTATTTCCCTTTTGAACAAAGGGGTGACAAATGCTGTTTTCCAATCTGTTGGCACTTCTTTGGTACATAGGCTCCATTCTTAAAATCACTGCCTTTGTTATCCATTGGCACTCTCCCCTTCCCAATGTACAAATATATTGCTCAAATTATATATTTTCCATGTGTTGTGCTTTTGTCAGCTAGATATAATAGCAAAGAAGCCTCATCAATAAAACAAAGGAATATGAAATAATAACCAGTTTTCATAGTCATTATGCCACACAATTAGCTTTGACTTGATGGGAAACTACATTGTAGCTATATTTTTATTAAATATTTAGGTGATATTTTTGTTAGGTTTGTTGGGTTAGTTTAGGTTATGTATTTAATATAATGCAGTCTGGGTAGCCCCCCATCCATAATTCTTTGTTGTAGTTTCCATATTTTTGTTACTAAACTATTATATTTTCATCATATTTTTGCATATTTCATTATGATTAGCCTAACTTCACTTCTTGAATGTGGTGGCTATAAGACACAAGTACCATATTTTCATCATATTTTGTTTCATTTCATGAGTGTTAACCAAACTTCACTTCTCAACAGAACTTGAGTGTGGTGGCTATAAGAAACAAGTACCAAAATTTGTATAAAGCTGTTACCCTAATTACCTTAATTTGCATTTTGGAGTGAAATAAGGTCCATTGTTGGATATAATATGAATCTTACTATTTAGTGAAATTTCATAATCTACTTTGAGCCCTTGCCAACTCCTGATAGTTGTCTACTTTTCTGTTTTTGATGTACTTTTTCCAGTAACATTTCCTTCTGTTAATTTCTTTGTGGAGTCATAGAGGATAATGTTTTGGGCTTTGGAATTATTTTAACTGGTGTTTTTTTTTTGCAGCTCAATTAACTGACTTCTGAAGTCATTCCATAGATTGTCTATGTTCCCCTGAAGTAAGGGTTTCTATTCAACATCAATTTTCTCTTCTGATTACCTTGTAGTCAGTTAATGAACTTTTTGTGTACCCATTTGTTGTATTTTAAAATGTTGAAGTTATTTGTATTGTAATGTTGTCACTTTTTCCCAGAGGAGTTAGATAACTGATCTTTTGGAGTTGTTCCTTATTTTGGGGAAATACTAAGTCTACGAGCATTGATTTGTGAGATTGGTGATGTCTTGTGGGCTGATCAATTGTCTAGTATATAGACAAATTATGAAGATGCTCAGTAAACAGATTATGCCTGCTTTTACTTGTTAGTGTTGATCCATTTGTTAAGCCTTCCTTCTAAATTAGGTCAGGGAAATTAAAATCACCTGCCACAAGTAGGTTTCGTCTAAAACTTGAAGTTGCCTTGGAAATCGTAGCTGCAATAACCCATTCAGTCTCTGTGGAATTAGTAGCAGAGAGACTTCTGTAAATGCAGCACACTTTTGTTACACATATTTGTTTCTGAAAGATCAAACCCTATAGCCTCATCAGCACAACCCAACTCATAGGAATGTTTACAGGATGAATTGTGTAGCATGTTTTGACTAATTGTAGAGCTCCATGTCTACAACTAATTTAGAATAATTTTGAAAAAGTACTGTATCCTAGAACATAAACATGAGATTCTTCCAGTCTATAGCAGCTTGATTTAGGACGAATTTCAGTCAGGATAACCAAATCATAATTTTTTCAGTAGACTAAACATTCCAGCTCATTTAATTTGTTAGGAATTTGGTCAAAATTAGTACAAAGAGCAAAAAAATCTTGACTTGCAGACTGTGTTTGCTCCTTACTCTTGGTATTGATATGAGATGAGAATCTAGGTCAAGTGGCTCCAGATTGTGGTTGTTGTTGTTTTAGCAGTCCAGTAGCTTTCAGAGCTTGTTTCATTTTTGGGTATATCCCCACTGAATATAGTTTGTACTTGTACAGGAGACTTAACACTTTCATTGTCATTAAATCGTGACATCTTTACATTATTTACATTCTTCACTACTTTAGGCTCTAAATCTGCATTGGGGATGGCTTGGATATATCTGTTGCGCCTGCCTAATTTTTTGAAATTATTATAAAATTGTAAATGCCAAGATTTTTGCTCACTTGCCCCCTCCCCTCATCCATGCAAAAATTTTATTCTCAGAGAAAATCCTTCAGATCTCCCTTCCCCTAGAAAACTCCCATGTGAAAAGGAGACAAGCCAATCACAAGGGGTGTTTTTTTGGAGGGAGATTTTTCACAGTGAGGTTTTTTCCGTAAGGCTGTTTTTCCATGGAGTTATTTTCCACATTAGGTGTTTTTCCCGGGGTGGGGGGGATGGTTGCCCTCCAATCACTTTTGACTTTTAACAGGGGCACTAAAACTTCCAATTTCTAATCGAATAGTAAAATGTGATTAACAAGAACTGCCACAGTCCTTGGGGCAATGGCTGTAGGCTATTGCAAGTTACCTCTTCCTCTTAACCACCACCCCCTCCCACAATGGATGTATCAACATTAAAAAAAATCGTTTGTTCAAAATAGTCTAATAGTCAAATAACCCTGCCTCTGTGGTTAACAATTCTGCCATTTTTTCCCCAAATACATCCAATTGATAATTTTGAGATGACTATTTTAATTAAAACAGTTCAAAGGTTAAATAACTGCCTTCAGGGTTCACAACCCTCAGCCCCTGGTGCAAGGGCTATAAGTTATGTAAGTTGCCTATTGTTCAACATACAAAATGTTTTTTTTTACCAAGAAAAGAGGGCATGTTTGATCCTATAAAAAAAAAGAGCTGGAGCATTAAGGTCGAATCTTAGGAAAATGTCAAGAAGAATGCCAAACACAATCAAAAATTTTTTTTTTCGTTTATTGATTGTGAAAGGAAAATACCAGTAATATTTAGAGTGGCTGGTGGTATCAGTCTTCATGTTGTTCGGAAAATGTTTAGGAGCATCTTCAACTCCCACATACCAATCTACAGTTTGCTGATGATCTGGTATTATGGGCAACTGGCAATACCTTCGAGATTGTGTATTCAAAGTTGCAAAATGCACTTTTCCAATTTGAAAAGTTTTCTCAAAAGTCCATTTTACCTACTGCACCCACAAAGTAAAAAATTATCCAATTCCACCATAAGCGAAATCATTCTAATGCAAGGCTAACATTAAATGGAATACTTTCCCAGAGGACAATCAAATTAATTATCTAGGGCTCATACTTGACCAAAAACTAAACTTCCACCTCCACATCACAAACACAATAAAAAAGTGCTATAGAAAATAAGAATAATTAAAAGGCTACTAGCCACACCTTGGGGCTGTAATGAGAAAACACTACTCCAATTTTATAAATCATATATAAGACCCCATATTGATTATGGCCTCATAGTTTATGGTGCTTGTTCTAAGACCCACATGCAAAAAATTGAAACGACGCAAAATAATATAATTCGTCTTATATTTGGTCTTAGGAAACCAACAAAAACTAAGTTTCTGCTTACTGAGAGTGGACTATCACCAATAAATGAAAGAAGAAGATCTCTACTAATTAATTACCTTACAAAAATTGAAGCCAATGATTCTCATACCCTGCATAACTGGTTAAGAAATCCATCTATGTTTAGAGGCGTTGCAAATGAATATGCAAATATCCAGAAGAAGTTCCCAGTGCCAGTAAAATCTATTGCACCCACATTCCCCCAAACCCCCCCTTGGAGTTGGTCAACCCCCATAATAAAGACTGACTTCTCAAAGTGGACCAAAGAACTTACCCCCATTTCTTTTATTCAGAAAAAATTTGCTGAACTAAATAATGTTGCTTATAAAAACCATTTCCAAATTTTTGTAGATGGGTCCAAAATGAATGAGAAAGTGGCAAGCGGAGCATTCTTTCCAACCCATAATATCGCTTTAGGAGAGAGATTACACGATAATTCATCTGTAATGTCTGCCGAGCTAAATGCCATAATCATGGCATTAGATTTCCTCATGGTTAATGAATATATGAGTGTTAATATTAAAAATTTATAATATATTCTGACTCTTTGTCAAGCCTTGAGCTTCTTTCGTCAGCTTCTCAAAATAAGATGGATATTAGCACATTTCTTTGTCTTAGGATTATTGATATTTTTGCTTCAAAAGGTATTTTAACTCATATCCAGTATATTCCAAGCCACTCGGGTATAATAGGTAACCATAAGGCAGATGAAATAGCAAAAAATACTTTAAATATTGACCAGCCAAGTGGGAGACCAATCCCCATTAGAGATATTTACCGCTGGAGACTTACAGAGGTACTGCTAAATAATAAGAATCCTACCCTATCACCTTTCCCAAGTAAGCACCTTTCCAAGATTTATCATAGAATTCGGTCAGTTTCAAATGGGCTAAATTTTCAGGCATTTTCATGTCAGATCCCTAATTCAAGTGGCGAAGTTCCCTCGTCCCCCCTTTGCAGGTCATGTAATCTTAAGAATGAAACAATAGATCACTGCCTATTTGAATGTAATATGCTGACGTCTGCACAGTATACCCTGCGATGTAAAATGTTAGAATGCTTCAAACACCACAAAATTCCACTAACAGCCAAGAGTCTTGCTGACCATACTCTCTCGCAGAGCACGGAGCTCAATATATATTCTCTTATAATTCAACTGCTGGTATCAAAAGATATACTTCAAGAAATCTGAGCAGATACAAATCATATAAGACAAACCAGCTCCATAGCTCTGTCGATCCCACAGAGTGAGCCAAAAGGAAAAGGGCTAAATAGTATCGACTGAAAAGCCCGTCTGCTGAAGAAGAAGAAGAAAGAACTAAATCAAATTTCAGTTAATCAGGTGATTCAGTTATATGAAGGTTTAGTTGCACAGGGGTTCAGCTACATGCAGAGAAGGAGCCATTGCAATTGTCTACCATCCATCTAACTCAAAACCCTTTTTTTGCAGGGAATATCTTTTTTTTAATTAGCTTCTTTTTTGTTTCTTATTCTAATATTTTCTTTTTTTTAGTGGATCACTGGCTTGGCTACTCAGCATCATTTGCCACAATTGTGTACATAAAATGGGTAAGATCTAGTTTTGGCTCATACATGTTTGTAACTGATATGCTGTGTTTTGCTAGTTTTGCTTAAGAGAATGATTGGGTAGTTTTACTTTTATAATCTTAAAGAATATCTCGACCTTTTGATTGGATTTCTGGATTTATCTTAAGAAAAAGAAGGAAAATGTTTTTTTCAAGTTTTAGTAGCCTATTAAGTATTTGATGATATAGAACTATGTCAAACATTTGGTTAAATTGAAAAGCAATGCAATACTGCATAAAATACTGATACTGAGAGGGAAATTCTTCTGCTCAAATGAGTTAAATGAAATCTGTGGTTGCTTTGTGCATTTGACCTCCTCATTCCAAAAAAAAAATATATGTTAACCTCCTCAAAATCCAACCTTTGTACATCTTAAGCATATTATGCACTCTGTTTACTAAAGGTCCATTCACAATAAAGTTTACCAATATTGTAATTTAGTTAACTCTAATTTGAACCAATCAGAATTTTTAACCAGTAAGAAAATTCTATGAATTATCTGATTGGCTCAAATTTGTGCTAGTTACATCTCATATTAATAAAGTGTCATTGTAGTTGGGTCCTAATGGCTACATTTCAAACAGAAAGGTGTTGAACCCTATAGTTTGTAGCTATGATTGAACGTTCAGATGCAGTGACGTCCATTCACGAAAATTAAGGGGAGAGCAAAATATGTTTTTCAATTCTAGGAGGAGGAGGCAAATGTCTCGTTTAAAATAAAAATCAATAAAGAAAATTTTTCAATGAAAGTACCACATAAATGGTGTTTTTCGAAATCTAACGGGGGGGGGGGGCAAAAAATATTTAGGGTGTGCAGAAAATCCTCGGAAAACTTATGAGAAAAGAATGACGACCAATCTAACCAAAGTGATGACCAAACTGCCAAGTTAACTACTTCTAAGTAGATTTCAGTTTTCTCTGAAACACAAACACCATGTAGCGGTACTATAGCAGTCATATTATCTTGGAAGCGCCAATAACTGCTAATTTGGTATGCAGCACGTACTCTTGAAGCTGCTGCATCATCAGCCAGTCTTAGAAATAAGAAAATATTTGCCACATCCTGTCCTGAGATTAGTATGAGAACTCAGTCAATTTTCTATGTTTCTATAAAAGCAAACTTGGCTACAATTTTATGGTCTCTCAATCTTCAAGGAATTATCAAATCAAGGGCTGTCTTAATTTCAGAACTAAAAAGCTTACGATGCACCATTTGTGCCTTTCTGTAAGGGCAAGTAATATCCTTCGCTGTTTCTAATATCCATCAAACTTCTACTTAGAAGTAGTTAATTTGGTGGTTTTATCAGTACTTCGTTTAGACTGTCGTCGTTATTTTTTCATAGTGCTTAGGTCCTCCAATGAAGTCATTGGGTCACCTCAAGACTTTCTAACATTTTTATAACTATATAGAACATCTCTTTTGGCTCTGTTCTAATCAAGACGTCTTATGTGCACTACAGATAACCGATTTTTTCCTATTAAAAAGATAATGTTTGTAGTGACATTTTTTTTCTTTTTTGACAGTTTTTTTTGTCAATTTTGTCATTTAGATTTTGTCATTTTAAGACATCAAAACAAAATTTCAGTCCCAAAAAAAGCTGAAAATTTTCTAAGTTAAAAAAATTCAGTGTGAAATAAGAAATGAAGTACAAACAAGTTAAGGGGGGCCAAAAAGTTGGTGGAGGGTCATTGGGGGTGGACCCTTGGAGGTGTGAAATGGATGATCATAAATTCCCTCTAAAAATGTCGAATTAACCGATCATTCTCATGAATATTCTAATGCAAGTGGTTGCGCAATACCTATGTTAATATATGTTGTCAAGTAAAGTTCAATACTAAATCACAAATTCTATTAGTCCGTTTGAAATCAAATAGAACGGTTTACTCAAGTGGTCATTCCTATGATTAAGCTGATTCTACTAAACCATTGGAATTCAAATAAACCGGTTTAAATGGTCATTCTTCTTATCCAGTGAAAGTTGAATATATGTTGATCAAGTTCTTACCGGAATATGTAAATAAAGTGCGGCTGTATTATGCAAACGAGGTTAAGAGTATATGTAATGATGTTTAGGGTATAATTTTTAGAGCCTCGGGCTGTATATTTCGGGCGTATTGACCCTAACTACTAACTACAACAGAGAATTATGGAAAGAGGGCCGCCCAGAAAGCGTTATATTAGATAACTAACCTAACTACTTCTATATATTAAATATTTAATCAAATTGAATATTACGAATTATAATCAAAAATATTTAATCCCTGCATAGTAGTTTGTCTCATTCGGGCTAAGCTGATTATCTCCGAGTGCACACAGAGAAACCGGTTTTAAACAGGTCAAGAGCAACAGTGTGGTCAGTATAATACACAAGTGCCATTAATCATATCTATTAAACCCACATTCAATTTTCTTTTCTGTTTTACGTTGTTTGATTTTTTTTATGGACTTAATCAGTTTGACTTCTGAACAGGCCATCTACTGGTAATTCAGTGTTTGGTGACTTTATATCCCTCTGGTTTATATTGAATGAAGAGAATTCCGAGATAAATTTTTGTGCAAGTTCCCAAGATTATTTTTATCGAATGTACTCTGTGGTGATTTGAGAAAAGTTTATTCAGTGTTTTCGAGAACAAACGTTGAGTTCATCAGATATTGTGATAAGCACTCACGATAATATCTTCACTATTATGTAAGATTTTGATTTTCTTATTTACTTTCTATTCATATGACTAAAAAGATAAATTTATTGAATAAATAACGCTACCAATTTTGGCCACTTTTAAATTATGATTTTATTGCTTTACGGTAATGTCCGTAATAAAATGCAATGGAATATTATTATTCCTGACATTTTTAACGGTCTAAGAGTCCTTTTTTCATATTTTTCGTGTATTCTTTAATTACCTCTTTTTATGCTACTGACAGGGTCATATGCAGGATTTTTGTTTGGGGAGGGTTATTTTTTTTCAAGGAGTAAACTTAAAAAAAAGTTTTACATAAAACTTTAAAAAACAGGTCTAAAAATTGTATATATGTATTTTAGTTCCGTTTTCACCACTCGGACAAATATTTTTGGGGGGCAGGGAGAGGGGTCAACTCTCTACCTCCTCTAGATATGGCCTTGGTTACTGAAGTCTCTTCTCTATTTATCCTTCTTAGGAAATGGGGTCATTGATAAATTTGAATATTGGAAATTAAGACGCACCGATGTTTAAAAAAATTGCATATCTAAATGTTTTCGAGACGTTGGACAAGTCATTTGAATCTGAATTCATTTATTAGGGTATTTCTGGCTCTTAGATTGTTAAAATAACTCCGACCCCAATTTTCGACAGACGTTGGACTCGGAATCTGTTTTGAAACCATGCATGTGCTTTGTCAGCGCCTATTATTTGGCCTTGTCGATTTTGCAAAAAAGAGGAAAAAATGCTCGGCTAAAAAATTTTGGCTCCAATTTCATGGTTTCTAAGAATTTGGCACATCAACTCTACGCGTGCAATAAGTTTGAAGTCCGGTATGAATTTATTACTTTCGTCCTGTTTCGACTCCATTATAGTTGTTTTAGGTAAAGTCGTCCGTAGAACGCACGGTGCGTTTTAAAGTCGCGTTTTTTTGTGGTTCTGGCAGCTTCAATGTCTATTGATGCTTTTTAACACCCGAAAGGCAAATTACCTGTATTTGATGCGGTCTTTTTTCAGGACTTAATGAAAAAGCAGGTTTTTCTCAAATGAAAGTAACGAGCAACATTAAAACGTGAAACGAACACACATTATTCCATATATGAGGGAAGCTACCCCCTCCTCAGTACCTCGCTCTCTACACAAAAGTTATTATCATGTATCAGGTAGTATCATGAGTAAAGACGGTGGGTGCAGCGAAGATGTTAATAATAAAATAGCCAAGGCCCAGGGTGTTTTTTTCGCAGTTGAAAAAAGTTTTGAAGAATAGCAAGTCTGCGAATCAAGACAAGATTATTTGAAGGTAAAGTGATGACAGTGGTCAAGTCGGCTCTGAAAGGATTTGATGGAAACAGGAGCTTCTTAGGAATGTACAATAAGAGAGTCTTTGAATAAATTGGGATGGAGGAGGAGTTTGCGTAGCTGTATTGGCCTCAGGCAGCTTGGTGCTGTAGTCAGCTGTTAGGCACAGTAGTAGTTTAGAATCCGACCAAGTAGGCTTTGAAGAATTTCGTTCGATAGAATTTTGCCCTTATTGGGTGTAGGTCAATTTTTCTCTGTTGTTTTCCGTATGTCCAATGTGGAATTTCTTCATTAGTGTTTTTGGGCATGCCGACTTTGGTTTTTTATTTTTCACCAACATTTTTTCCTTTTGGGGTTGTTTTCTTTCTCTTTTCTAAATCATTTAAATGTTCCTATGCTGATAGCTTATAAATTGGTAATTGCATACTCAATGAATTCTATATATTTAAAACTACCATAAAAAGCAAATACTTCTGACGTATGTTGTAATTAAATTCCGTTCTGTACAGTTTCTATTTCAATTGACACTGACCACCAGGGCTGCCAACCACCAACGTCTAAAAAGAATGCAAATCAAGGCCAAGAAGAGTGATTTTTCCTAAAAAGAGTACAAGTAATATAACAAGCGTATCCCCTCTGAGGCAAAAATGAGTGCATTTCACACAAAATTATGTAAGTTGGCAACCCTATTCCTTGGGTTAAATGCACTTCTAACGTAGCTGCCAACTATTGCCGTTTTAAAGTAAATGAAAATTGACACCCAAAAAGAGTGATTTTCACTCATCCGTATATCCTCTGAAGTGAAGAAGAGGGCATTTCACACGATCAGTGTGCAAGTTGGCAACCCTGGTGACCACTCTTTACTTGGAGTTTGTTGCCAGGAACTGTCTGAATAATCAAGAAAATTTGCTGAGGCTAGTGAATTTGGGTTAATAGGTTCAATTACGTTGTTTCCAATCAAATTCTGAATAGGATTCTACATTTTGGTAGCCTTTAGCAAAATACGTGTCTGCCAAAAACGGCTCTGTAAATACCTGCTTAATTCAGTATTTATAAATAATTTAGTCAAATATTCTTTCATACTAACAGTGTTCTAATGAATTAGTTTTTTATAATGATTAGCTGTGTATTAGTTAAATTGTGTGATACAGTGGTTACCACTGATTACCATTAGATATATGGAATATACAAGACTGATTGCTTATTATCTAGTCGAAATATTTAAATTATGGGATTTGATTCGAGAACGGTTGTTATCAGGCATTTTAAAGAAAAAAATATTTTATGTGGCATTTATAACTGTTGGAAAAGTTTTGATGCAATTGATATAATTGTGCTTTGCTTTATTATGTTATAATAATATACTGTAATTATTTTAGTACCTGTATAGTTTTGAAGGTCAAGGGCAGAGGGCCCTGCGCATACATCCAAATAAGCGGGGAAGGGGGATGTCGGAAAATCCTTCCTGGAGTTGGGTTGAAAAGCAGAAATGGGTGCATTTTTAGCCCAGGCTTTTGGAGGGTAGGGATTAATAATAGATAATTAACAATCTAGCTAATTAATAATAATAATAATGGATTAATGTTGTTCGGTTTTGGGAATCTAAACAATTTTTCCTAATTAAATACACGCAAATATTACGATTTTTCGTTTTGAGTTACAAAATTTCCAAAAACAGTTTACTTTCAGGTAATCTAACTTTCAAGAAACCATTAGCCTATTCAAAACTTCAAGCACATACGTTTATTTTCTTGCACATATATTAAGATGTATTAAGATGTGTTTAGTTACTTAACTATTTCGAAAAATAACCGTTACAATAATGTCACAAAATATCTCCTCATATACCAACCCTTTAAAATGGTAAGCCAACCATTTAAAATGGGTTAAAACCCTTTAAAATGGTAGGCCAACCATTTAAAATGGGTTTTACAGGTTTGAGGAGAATAGTCCCTGGGTTCTATTATTCCTTGAGGAAACATTTCCAAAAAATATCTCAAATGGTAAGCCAACTATTTAAAATGGATTTTACAGGTTTCAAGAGAATAGGCCTTGGGTACTAGTATTCCTGGAGGAAACATTTCCAAAATATCTCTTCGTATATCAACCCTTTAAAATGACAAGTCTAGCACTTAAAATGTGTTTTACAGGTATGGAGAGAGTAGTCCTTGGATTCTATTATTCTTTAAGGAAATATTTCCAAAATATCTCCTCGTATATCAACCCTTCGTCCCTGTCGAAAATAAAAACTTAGTTAAGGCATTGATCCACATTGTCGAAATAAATAATGGTTAATTTAAAAAATACCCAGGTCTTGATAAAATTATTGACTTCAGTCTTTTTCAGCTGGGAAAAAATGGGCAAAGGGGGAGATGTGAACTCCTTTACTGCTTCAGAACTTCGACCTCGGAAGAAAATGGTACCACAAGGCACAGATATCCGTGTCGGTGGTGGAGCAAGCGGGAGTGATCTCGTTCAACTGCTCAAATCACCGACCGATGCAGACTTTGAAAAGATGACTCACATTCAGATGGATATCTTAAGACCTTCTGACTCCGAAGTGTCAATGGAGCCTAAAGATTTACCTGTCATTAAGGAAACATTTTGGACTATTTCAGTTCAAGTTTTCTTTCCATTTCTAATCGCTGGACTGGGAATGGTTGGAGCAGGATTAGTTTTGGATATTGTGCAAGTAAGCTATTTTGTGTGTTATTGTGTTTGTAGGAAATAAACACAATAACATTGTTTTGTGTTTGTTGATGAAAAAATTATAATATTGATATAACAAAGGGAAGAGTAAAAATAATTTTTTTTGAAAAAATTACCTACACTGGCACACTGCAGCAATTTGTTTGTTTTGTGAAATTTTAATTGAGCCCTGTTTTGCGACTTCAAACTGATTTTGGTATTTAAATGATTGCATAGTTGAATTTACCGCGTTGAAAGTATTTCAAATTAATTTGAATAAATCCAGAAGTTACCTGAATAGCATTTCTAGACCGAGCCTCCCTTGGGAGTTTTAGAAACAATTTTAAAACAAATCCTTACACTCCAAATGCTTTTTATGAGATGAAACATAAGTTTTATTTTTTACTAAATCAGGCTACTTTCAGAAAATTTCCAATTGTGTCCAAATAAACTCTGACCTTTCATTCCTACCTAATCCTTATAAATTGCAACGAAGCTTGCTTTCCTGTGTACCACTGCATTTTTAATAGCGCTAATACTTTTTTATTGCGGTTATGTCCATTTTTATGGCACTTGGTATTAACCAAGTGACATATAGCAATCGCCAATTCTGTCGGTCTGTCTGTCGGTCTGTCGGTCCCGGTTTTGCTACTTTAGGCACTTCCAGGTAAGCTAGGACGATGAAATTTGGCAGGCGTATCAGGGACATGACCAGCTTAAATTAGAAATATTCTTTTTCCCAATTTGACCATCTGGGGGGGAGTGGGGGCCCGGTTAATTCATAAAAAATAGAAAAAATGAAGTATTTTTAACTTATGAGCGGGTGATGGGATCTTAATGAAATTTGATGTTTGGAATGATATTGTATCTCAGAGCTCTTATTTTAAATCCCGACCGGATCTGATGACATTGGGGGGAGTTGGAGGGGGGGAACACTTAGAGTGGAGGGATCGGGATGAAACTTGATGGGAAAAATAAGCACATGTCCCAGATACATGATTGACATAATCGGAACGGATCCGCTCTCTTTGGGGTAGTTGGGGGGGGGGTAATTCTGAAAAATTAGGAAAAATGAGGTATTTTTAACTTACGAACGGGTGATCGGATCTCAATGAAATTTGATGTTTAGAAGGATATCGTGTCTTAGAGCTCTTATTTTAAAGCTTGACCGGATCTGGGGAAAATGGGGGGGAGTTGGGTGGGGGGAAATCTAAAACTTGGAAAACCCTTAGAGTGGAGGGATCGGGATGAAACTTGGTGGGAAAAATAAACACAAGTCCTAGATACATGATTGACATAAACGGAACGGATCCGCTCTCTTTGGGGTAGTTGGGGGGGGGGGTTATTTCTGAAAAAATAGAAAAAATGAGGTATTTTTAACTTACGAACGAGTGATCGGATCTCAATGAAATTTGATATTTAGAAGGATATCGTGGCTCAGAGCTCTGATTTTAAACCCGACCGGATCTGGTGACATTGGGGGGAGAGTTGGTAGGGGGAAACCTTAAACTTGGAAAACACTTAGTGTGGAGGGATCGGGATGAAACTTGGTGGGAAAAATAAGCACAAGTCCTGGATACATGATTGACATAAACGGAACGGATCCGCTCTCTTTGGGGTAATTGGGGGAGGGGTTAATTCTGAAAAATGAGCTATTTTTAACTTACTAACGGGTGATCGGATCTCAATGAAATTTGATATTTAGAAGGATATCGTGTCTCAAAGCAATTATTTTAAATCCTGACCGGGTCTGGTGACACTGGGGGAAGTTTGGGGTGGGGGAACCTAAAATCATGGAAAACGCTTAGATTGGAGGGATCGGGATGAAACTTGGTGGGGAAAATAATCAGAAGTCTTACATACGTGATTTACATAATTGGAACGGATCCGCTCTATTGGGGGGGGGGGGGTTAATTCTGAAAAATAAGAAAAAATTACGCATTTTTAACTTACGAAGGAGTGTTTGGATCTTTGTGAAACTTCATATTTAGAAGGACCTCGTAACTCAGATCTCTTATTTTAAATCTTAACCGGATCAAGCGTAATTGGGGGGGGGGCAGTTGGGGGGAACGGAAATCTTAGAAAATACTTAAAGCGGTGAGATCAGGATTAAACTGGATGGGAAGAATAGAAACCTGTCTAAGATACGTGACTGACATAACCGGACCGGATCTGCTCTCTTTGATGGAATTGGGGGGGGGGTAATTTTGAAAATTGAGGTATTTGTAACTTACAAAAGGGTTACCAGATTTTAAAGAAATTTGATATTTAGAAGGATCTTGTGCTTTAAAGTTCTAATTTTAAATTCCGACCAGATCCTGTGACATTGGGGGGAGTTGGAGGGGGAAACCGGAATTTTTGGAAAACGTGAAAATTGGGGTATTTTCATCTTACGAATAGATGATCGGATCTTAATGAAATTTGATTTTTAGAAGGAATTCATGTCTCAGAGCTCTTATTTCAAATCTCGACCAGATCTTTTGACATTGGGGGGAGTTGGAGGGGGAAATCTTGGAAAAACACTTGGAATGGAGGAATCGGGATGAAGCTTGGTAGATAGAATAAACAAATGTCCTTGATACGTGATTGACAGAATCGTACTGGATTCGCTCTCTTTGGGGGAGTTGGGGGGAGGGGTTCAGTGATTTGGCGAGTTTGGTGCTTCTGGACGTGCTAGGACGATGAAAATTGGTAGGCGCGTCAGGGAGCTGCACAATTTGACTTGATAAAGTCGTTTTCCCAGATTCGACCATCTGGGGGGCTAAAGGGAGAGGAAAAATTAGAAAAAATTAGGTATTTATAACTTACGAGTGGGTGATCGGATCTTAATGAATTTTGATATTTAGAAGGACATCGTGACTCAGAGCTCTTATTTTAAATCCTGACCGGCATTAAGCTTCTTATTTTCCTTTTTAAATCAATCTATTGATTCATAGAATTTTGTTAGAGCTCATACCATATGATCTCTTGGCTCTTAGCTCTTCTCGCCTCGTCACAAGTGCCATATGAGCTCTTAGCTCTTGTTAAATTACAAAATATTCTTGGATTATTAGTTGATTATACTCCTTGATGATCAGTTTAGATGTCGTTTTTTTTTAGATTTTGTTTCATTTTAACTTACTTCATAATTTTAAATCATTTATTTCTTCAGTCCTAACCTTTTCATTTAAAATATCCTCTTTGATTAATTTTTTTTATAATGCGTTTCAGAATGTTTTGCATTTTTTGTGATGATACTTGACTTCCTAGAATTGTAGAAAAATTTAATTAAATTTAAAAAAAAAACAACAAATTAGTAAAATTAATTGTTTTAATTAATTTATTGTTTTAATTAAATTAAAACAACAAATTAGTAAAATTTAGTAAAAAAAAAAAAACAACAATCAGTCTCAGTTAAACACATAGAGTTTCAACTGTGTCACTTTAAATCTCCTCTCTAATGAGTTTGTTTTCAACACAGGTGTGTGTTTTTAAACTTATTTCTGTTGCTAGTAATTGTGCCTGTTTTAATAGGATTGAATGGAAATTTAGGAATGTCCCTTCATTTTTTGCTTTCAGTTCCAGTTAAACACATGCAGTTTGGACTTTTTCATTTTAAACATTCTCTTGATTAATTTCTGTTTGCAGCATTGGGTTGTGTTGCAGAATGTATCTGCCTTATTTTTGATGGTAAGTGCTTTACTAGGATCGAAGGAAAATTTAGAAATGACCCTTAATTTTTCCAATTCAGTTCCAGTTAGACACATGCAGTTTGGACTTTTTCATTTCAAACATTTTCTTGATTAGCTTCTTTTTGCATCATTGGTATGTGTTTCAGAATGTATCTGCCTTGTTTGTGATGGTAACTGCTTTACAGGATTGAAGGTAGATTTAGAAATGACCCTTCATTTTTCCCATTCAGTTCCAGTTAGACACATGTAGTTTAGACTTTTTTATTTCAAACATTGTCTTGATTAGCTTCTTTTTCCATCATTGGTATGTGTTTCAGAATTTATCTGCCTTGTTTGTGATGGTAACTGCTTTACAGGATTGAAGGGAGATTTAGAAATGACCCTTAATTTTTCCAATTCAGTTCCAGTTAGACACATGCAGTTTGGACTTTTTCATTTCAAACATTTTCTTGATTAGCTTCTTTTTGCATCATTGGTATGTGTTTCAGAATGTATCTGCCTTGTTTGTGATGGTAACTGCTTTACAGGATTGAAGGTAGATTTAGAAATGACCCTTCATTTTTCCCATTCAGTTCCAGTTAGACACATGTAGTTTAGACTTTTTTATTTCAAACATTGTCTTGATTAGCTTCTTTTTCCATCATTGGTATGTGTTTCAGAATGTATCTGCCTTGTTTGTGATGGTAACTGCTTTACAGGATTGAAGGGAGATTTAGAAATGACCCTTCATTTTTCCAATTCAGTTCCGGTTAAACACATGCAGTTTGGACTTTTTCATTTCAAACATTTTCTTGATTAGCTTCTTTTTGCATCATTGGTATGTGTTTCAGAATGTATCTGCCTTGTTTGTGATGGTAACTGCTTTACAGGATTGAAGGGAAATTTAGAAATGACCCTTCGTTTTTCCAATTTAGTTCCGGTTAAACACATACGGTTTGGACTTTTTCATTTCAAACATCTTCTTGATTAGCTTTTTTTGCAGCATTGGAATGTGTTTCAGAATGTATTTGCTTTGTTTGTGATGGTAACTGCTTTACAGGATTGAAGGGAGATTTAGAAATGACCCTTCATTTTTCCCATTCAGTTCCAGTTAGACACATGTAGTTTGGACTTTTTCATTTCAAACATTGTCTTGATTAGCTTCTTTTTCCATCATTGGTATGTGTTTCAGAATGTATCTGCCTTGTTTGTGATGGTAACTGCTTTACAGGATTGAAGGGAGATTTAGAAATGACCCTTCATTTTTCCAGTTCAGTTCCGGTTAAACACATGCAGTTTGGACTTCTTCATTTCAAACATTTTCTTGATTAGCTTCTTTTTGCATCATTGGTATGTGTTTCAGAATGTATCTGCCTTGTTTGTGATGGTAACTGCTTTACAGGATTGAAGGGAAATTTAGAAATGACCCTTCGTTTTTCCAATTTAGTTCCGGTTAAACACATGCGGTTTGGACTTTTTCATTTCAAACATCTTCTTGATTAGCTTTTTTTTGCAGCATTGGAATGTGTTTCAGAATGTTTCTGCCTTGTTTGTGATGGTAACTGCTTTACAGTATTGAAGGGAGATTTAGAAATGACCCTTCATTTTTCGCATTCGGTGTCAGTTAAATACATACAGTTTGGACTTTTTCATTTCAAACATCTCCTTGATTAGCCTCTTTTTGCAGCATAGGTATGTGTTTCAGTATGTATATGCGTCGTTTGTGATGGTAACTGCTTTACAGGATTGAAGGGAAATTTAAAAATGCCCCTTACTTTTTCGCCTTCAGTTTCAGTTAAACAAATGCAGTTTGGACTTTTTCGTTTAAAACATTCTCTTGATTAATTTTTTTTGCAGCATTGGGATGTGTTTCAGAATGTATCTGCCTTGTTTGTGATGGTACCTGCTTTACTAGGATTGAAGGGAAATTTAGAAATGACCCTAGCATCCCGGATGTCAACACAAGCCAATTTAGGAAAAATGGACAATTCTACTGACCAGTGGTCCATGATTAGAGGAAATTTAGCCTTAGTACAGGTTGGTTTTTATAACAAACTCTCACGTGAGCCGTTCTTATAAGATATCTTCTTTTTTAGTTTTATTAACAAACCTTAATTGGCTATAAAATTTCCTTTGTTTAAAATGAAATTTACAAAACATAAGAATTAATAATTCAGAAAACTAGGAAAAATTTTTGTTTGAAAAAAAAAATATTCCAAAAATTCAATTCGAGTTTCAAAAACCTTGTAAAATATGCCAAAGAAACTTTCATTAGTCAAGGGCATTAAAAAAAAAAAAAAAAAAAAATAGTATCCCAGACCAGTTGGCTCATACAAGTATAATTCCAGCAATTTGTCTTCTGTATCCCCTTTCTCGGTAATTGTGATGGGGAGTGGTTCTGATTTCTGGACTCCATTAATTTTTAAGGAACTTGCACCATTACGGGAATTAATACTAGAAAGCCATCTATAATTTGGTACTAGTAGTCTGATTATAGTAGTTCCTATGATATTGGCAGTAGGTGGACTTTCTACTCTTCTACTGGCATTTATGCTCAAATTAGAAAAAAATAAGCTAGCCTACCGGTTAGGGGCTTTTCCGAAATGATGCTTTACACTATTTCCTTTGGTATCTTTGTGTGATTATTTATGTTTTTTTTGTTGAAGGGCTAATCCTTAAGTTCGTTACATCTAACTATTACTGCAGGTGTCCTTTGGGGTTGTCTTACTACATTGTAATATGGCATTGTATTGAGTTAGTAAATTCACTCTTTAATGAGTTTCTGGTCTCGCTATGATTCTTTTTTTCTTTCTTTTCAAATTATTCTAATATATTATTTCGTATCACCATTTTTTGAAATTTCGGTGTCATTCGAAGTGACGATATCAAGTGCGTAGCCCTCCAATTTAGTAAAGTTTAAATTTATTAAATTAAATTTATATTTTATAAATTTAATTTATGAATTTATTTATTTATTAAATTTATTAAAGTGACTTTCAAATACATGGATAGCTAGACTTGCAGTTACATTGAAGTCGTAGTGCATATGACTGCGATCATTTTTGTGTTTAACGGTTTTCTCTTGCATTTTTCTATTTGTTTGAGCTTTGAGATGCTGTTTTAAATCTTGACTTAATTGACTCGGTTTAACGCTTACATCGCAGAATGTTTATATTCTTTACAACGTTATCTTACCTTTCCTGTGAAGAATGGATCCGAAAGCTCCAACTGCCAACTTTGGCTTTCCGTTTATGACATGACATGTACCCACATGTCGTCATGGTGACATGATTGAAACTCACAAGACCTGACAAGGAACCTTATATGACGACATTGTACCCACCGGAATTTTACAGTTTACTACGTTGCCATCAGCTTAAACTACAAGGTAGGGGCTTCTTCAAGGACATCCGAAGATAGGTCTTCTCCAACCAGATAATCAGCAAGTGGAATTGTCTGCCCTAATCAATAGTAAATATACCAGCTGTAGATTCATTCTAGAAAGAATTTCATAATTTTCATGGACTTGATATATTTTCTGGTTTCTCATTTGTAGAAAATTACAATAGGCTTGTGCCTCTTTTTTTGTATTGATTTATATTGTATATAATTATATCGTAAAATTTGGTCCTTGACTGATATAGACAGACCTCTGTGTCTAGGCTTTCAAATTCAGTTAATCAGAAAACTTGGCTCATCAATCATCTGCTATTGTAGGTGGCGATCAGATGTACTTCTAACCAAACCTGAGTGTCTAAATATATGGATTTCTGGCCAGAGACGTGCCTATGCTAAACAGCGTTGACATATATGTTCAGTAAGACTTCTGTTTTTAAACATACGTCTCGTCATGTACATTCTTAGGCCTAGAATTCTAACCAGAAAAACCTCTGAGTGCCACTCGTAAGTGCAGATAGATGGCGTAAGATGGTAACAAATGAAGCTTCATGATTGGTCAAATTTGACACAGATTTCTAGACTCCAGAACTGGATGCTTATCTGTTACTTTTTGCAGCCAAGCACTGACTTTTAAATGTAAACAGGGATTCCTGCATATTGATGACTGGATAAACACGTGTCTTGACATGTAAATTTACTCAGACATGCTTGTGAACGGTTCTTAAAGAAATCTAGCTAGATTTTTATGCGAGCAGCTTGAGCACCAAGTACATACTTAATTATGTTATGAGCACATGTACTTGTGTGAGGACATGTACATGTATAATGAGCACAAGTACATACTTAATTATGTTATGAGCACACGTACTTTTGTGAGGACATGTACCTGTATAATGAGCACAGGTACATAATTAATTCTGTTATGAGCACATGTACTTGTATGAGGGCATGTACATGTATAATGAGCACAAGTACATAATTAATTATGCTATGAGCACATGTACTTGTGTGAGGACATGTACCTGTATAATTAGCACAAGTACATAATTAGTTATGTTATGAGCACATGTACTTGTGTGAGGACATGTACCTGTATAATGACCACAAGTACATAATTAATTATGTTATGAGCACATGTACTTGTGTGAGGGCGTGTACATGTATAATGAGCTCAAGTACATAATTAATTACGTTATGAGCACATGTACTTGTGTGAGGACATGTACCTGTGTAATGAGTACAAGTACCTGTGTAATGAGCACAAGTACATAATTGAGCATTATGTAAACTTTTCGCTTGAGCATTTTCATATTGAATTAGTTAGTCTAGTTTTTATTGAGTTGAATTAGAGTGAACTTTATTTATATTTTTTTCTAGGTACAAGCAATAGTTGTTGGTTTTCTTGCTAGTATAGTAGCTGTTATTATGAGTTTGTCCGGAGAAGACGTGTTTTACTTGAACAAGGCCATTTTGCTTTGTGCTAGTGCAATTGTTACTGCCTCGTTTGCGTCTCTTATTTTAGGTAAGTTCCTCTGAACTTACGACTATTTTAATGGATTACGACATTTTACGTCGTAAAATGGATTACGACCTTGTCGAATTTTTTTTCGCCATCCCCTCCCCTCCTCCTGCAATTTTGGCCTCCAGATCTGTACTGCAGAAGTACAACCTTGTTATTTTTATTACTTCCTTATTTGCTTCTTGTAATGAATGATAAGAAGAAAAAAAACATGAATGAAATACATGAATTTTACCCTCCTGATCCAAGCCAAACTGGAGGACTCTCTTGGAGGCAAAATATAATAAAAAGTATTGCACAGGTTTTTTACGTCTTAGTCACTGAGTTAATATTAGTCCACTCACTCCCATTAGTCACTAATTAAATCCCGTCCATCCTTATGGGGCGTCTTGGGGTTGCTGCTTTTGACAGGGTTTGAATCAGGACTGTATATAACTGTCTGTCTTGTGCCAGAATGAATACAATACATTATGATGGTGGGCCAAGTTTTGAATCCACCATTTCTGTGGTCTTCTCTGTCATCGTTGTCCATCAATCGTTCCTTAGAGTGTGATGGAGGCAAAATGTAAGAAAAAAGTAGTAACTGAAAAAAGTAACCTGTAAAGTAAAAGTAAATGTAAAAGTAAAAAGTAACCTGAGAAAAAAAGTAACCTGTGCAGTCCCTGTGTCTCTGTTTTGAATGCCTCTGAATAGTCACTTTTTGTTACTATTTCTGAATGGAAAAGGCACTAAAGTCACTTCTTGCGCATCTCGTTACAGCCGACCCCTGGATAAGTGAACTTCAGCTGCGAAGATCCATCAGATGATTTATTTATTTTTTTCAAAGGTTTTCTATCTAATTAAACTATGCTTTTACGTTAAAGCTAATTCACAAACAAAAACCGTGGTTTTATTTAGTTTTAATGTTTTCCTTGATATATTTAGTAGGAAAAGGCAACGTCAAATAGATTAAAAATGATCATTTTTAAAGTATTAGCAATCTTATAATTCGATTCTGATGATAAGACTGTGAAAGCGCCTCCATAACAATCTGAACAAGAAGAAAAAGAAATAATGGTAATAATTTTTCGCCTCAGTGAAGAAGAGGAAGACTGTAATTTTCATGGAATATTATTCGCAAATAAACAAATTAAGCCAGTTGAAACAATTGTATTATTGAACGTTACAACTAGTCAAAGAGTTCAATTGGTAGTTTTCTGAGTTATAGAGTTTTAATAAATGCTGAAGTTATAAAATTAAATCGTTGATTAATATCAAGTTAATGACTCTTCAGTTATATACTAATTGATTGAATTGAGTTTCAAATACATTTAAACTTTACAGACATACTGAAAAAATATTGGAAAACAGGTTAAACCAATGGTTGATTTGGTTAACTTCATTCATTCATCGGTTCAACCAATGAATGAATAGTTGAACCAACGATCCACAGTATGTTTCGTTGATAGGTAAAAAGAAAGTCAGTTGCCGATCCTTTTAAGTAAATACTAAATTCGAGCCGAATTATTTGTTTAGTCAGTAGAGTGTTTCTCATGCATACTGAACGTGATCCATATTTACTTTAAAACCGAGTGGCCAGATGGGCCGCATTTGTGCCATTTTGGTGTTTTTTGAGGCGGTTGCGCATTGAATTTTTCAAACCGGCCTTTCCTTAGGGAAAAATCGTTCATTCGGCGCATTTTCACTAGAAGAAGGGAGCTTTCGATGCATTTTCACTATTAGGCGGCGCAACCTAGACCAAGCAACTGGCAACACTGTTCTAGAGAGTCTCTCCAGCGTTTTAATGGCATTGCAACACTAATTGTCAATCAGTATTCAAACTAACAATTTCCCTGATGCTTTTTTAAATTTTAGCATTCGATGAATACTACCAATTAAATACAGAATTGCATTGAGACTCAATTATCTACTTTAGAGAAGACGAGATTACGATTAAAAGGTTAAAAAAAAATATGAATGGACACTTGGCTAGTTTTAGGTTTTGAGATATTTTTTTTTGTTTTTAAAAGGTTTTTTTTTGTCATGAAATTTGACAAATGATGCGGAAACAGTCCGATCGAAAGTATCTCTTAGGATCTTATATTTCATTTACAAGACCAAATCACTTCTAGACTTTGTAATACTCTAAAACATGCGTTTTTCAGGTATTATTATGGTAGCCGTGATATTATTTTCTCATAAATACAACATTAATCCCGATAACGTGGCGACGCCTATTGCTGCCAGTCTGGGCGATTTGACAACGTTGGCATTACTGTCGGGAATAGCCACCCTTCTTTATAATTCTCTTGGTAAGTCCTCTTCTCTATATGATCATTGATATTCAAATCTATAATGAACTTTAAATTTAACTGTAAATTCAGTGAGTCGGAGATTAGCGACTGTCAGTCGCTGGCCTTGGTAATACAGATGAAGTCGCACTGGCATGTGACTAAAAAAATCTCTTAATTGGGAGGAAAGTAGAAGAGACAGAAATGTTCACTATTATTTTGCTAGAGTATTATTTTAAAAAAGGTAAATCGTTCTGATATAGAGCTAAAAAAAATGTTAGGGAAGTTTTTAATCATAAGTATTCTTTGTTTTGTACCCTCCCCCTTTCGTACCCTCCCGTTACTTTTAGTGCTCATATCTTATCATAATTTCACCTTTAATCGACAGTAATCCAAGGCGTACTTTCTTTTATTCACCAGTTCAATTACTAACTTCCTCATTATCATTTATCCTTCTTGATGTATTCTTTTTACTTGGAAAGGGCTACCGTTTCCAATTTCAAAATGTGTGTGATGTGGAACAATTTAGTTTCTAGTTCGCGTCAAGGTGGTGGTAAATCAAGATTGAGTAAGGTGGAGCAAACCCCCTTGGCTCTGTCAGGTAATGAGGCAATTTTGGAAATTTAATGGTTTGGTGGTGATGTGACCCGTATCATTGGATGGGTTTCCTGCCCAAAGGACCTTTCAGATTACAGGCATAAAGAAGAAAAAAAACCCTAGATTATGCTATTTTGTGACGCATAAAATTTTACATTTTTAATGAAACCTACTTACTCTATCCAATTTCTATATTAACGATAGGTATTAAAAAAAAAAAGAAACTAAAGCATAGTGTCTTTTAGAGATCAACAGCCCCCTGACTCTGATTGCATAATAGAGAAATACTCGCTTCGGGCTTCAGTGTCGTTTCTAGACAAAACGTTTGGGGGGGGGGGGGGAGCAAGAGATTTTACCGACTGGCTGGTCATTTTTACCGACTGTTTTTTGTCAATAATTAGCATAATGCCCGTATCGAATACAGTACGTAAAATCACTGCACGAGTCGGTATCACCGCTGGATTTGCCAACCGAGATATAGATTTCGGTACATATCATGTCACTATTTTAATGCTGTTTATTTAACCAAATGGAAAAGTGTGGCATCATCTGTAAAATATCGGCAGGAGTCGGTAAAACTGCTGTGTTTACCGACCAAGTTCGAAATTTCTGTAGATAACATGTCGGTATTTTCGTGGTCTTTATTGAACCGAACAAAGAATTTTAGTGACTTATTTTTTTTTACCCAGTGACCAAAAACATTGGTCACATGTGCCCTTAAATTGAATTCGAACTTCAGCTAAAAGTTTTGGATCATGGTACACATCAAAGTAACAGCCCTACTTGTGATATGTTTTTTAAAACTTTAAAACTTTCTTTGGCTGCAACTTCGCCACTTAACCTGCTCCAGTTCTCTGCTACTCGCCTTGCAAATTAGTACTTTCCTATATCCTTCCGAAATTCTGGCGATAAGTTTTATATGCCTATTGCCTGGCCCCTGTGTTTGGTTAGATGTAAGAACGTACATTGTAACACTGTTTCACTGAGAGCCAGCGCTAATGTCAAACCCATCAATCGATATAACTCGATTGACGACTTGACATAACTCAGGTTGATATAACTCAACACAAACTGAGCTTAACCAGCATTTTCATTGTGATAGTGTTTCTCAAAATGTACGCACTCTTTGTGATAGCCAAAGAGTGCGTATATTTTCAGTTTCAATAACAGATATCTAACTTGTTTTCGCCTTTCTAATATAATTCTATCGATATTTAGAGGCTTTCAACTTAGCAAATAAAATAAATTTGGTTTGAAGGAACTTTCTATTGTATTTGTGATATTGTTTCCACAATTTTTCTTTAAAAAAAAGTATAAAGCTCGGAAGGTTCCTAATTTGAATATTCATTTCAAAAAATTTCGTCCGAAGGTTTTCGTCTCAGGCAACCTATGTTGCCTGAGCAACGTGAAGTGTTGCGGCAACCTTTGTCCGGCTTCGCCGAATAAAGTGTTGCAAGAGCAACACTTTGGTTTTGTTTCTTTGCTATCTGTTGAACGCTGAAGTTGTCAGCCTATGGAAGCTTTTAAAACGTTACGATCAAAGAAGAACGCGATCAGTAATCACATGATCAAAGGCTATTCTTCAGCGTTGAAAAAACAACAATAACAAAAGAATATCGAAAGAAGGGACTAAATTGACTTTGCAGCCAGTTGAACTTTATCCTTTTCAATCGTAGACATCGTGACGGTTGAAAGCTTAGAACAATATCTTATATAATCCAGTTGGTATTATAAAGCTATCTGTAGCTTTTCAGGATCAAAATACCATGAATGACACTATTAATTATGAAGAAACTACTATGACATATTTTTTTATCAGCTCATCACGAGCTATCGATAATACCGAGAGAAAGGGGCTAAATGGACTTTGCAGACAGTTGAACGTTATCCTTATCAATCGTAGACATCGTGACGGATGAAAACTTGGAACAGTATCTTATATGATCTAGTTGGTATTGTCAAGCCATCCGTAACTTTTCAGGATCAAAATACCATAGATGACACTCTATTAATTATGACGAAACTGCCTCATTATTTTACGTTATCGTTTGTACCCGTTGCGTAAACGCTTAATTCTGGGTTACAGTGAGTATGGGTAGGCTTTGCCAACTAGCCAAAGTTACACCCCTCATCACTAAAGACGATTGTAGCCTAGCAAACGATTATTATTTACAAGTCTTCTACATCTCTTACCACTGGAACCAACTCGGTCTTACCATCAAATACACTGGAAACAAATAATAGGTACACCAAATAGCAAAATTTGCAAGCCCCTCACTGCCGAAGATGATTATGAGCTAACAGCCGACCTTTCCTTACAAGTCCCCTACATGTCTCACAATTGGTATTGGCCTATTTTTGGTTTCAGTGTGTACCCTACTACTGAAGTTGTCAACCCCTTGAAACTTTCAAACTAGTATATCTCATGAAGGAATTTTTGTACCAAAAAATGGATGACATATACTTTAATCAGCTCATCAAGAGCTATAGATTGCCGTCGAAAAAAAAATTCTATCGGTCTTAGTTCAAAAGTTGTTTTTTTTTTTTGCCGTAGGCCAACTTTCTAACGTCACCACTTAGAAAGGAGCAAAGGATAAGCTCCAATTTCTTTAGCAGTGACAGAACTTTTAAAGTTTAAGAGGTATAAGATTTCTCTACCTCAATCCCAAGTCCGAAAAAACAAGTGATAAACCCAGCCGAAACCCAGCCGAATTTTCGGACCCGTGGGAAAATGCCGGTTTTTTGCTTCTATAAATTTTTCTATCTATCACTCAAAGAAGATATATTGGCTGTGGGGCCGGGTAACTGCCGCCTATATTTAACACTTATAGATTTTAGTCCATCTTCAATTAGAAAGTGGTGCCTGACTGCTTGCCTGCTAGAATGGAGCTTTCCACTCGAAAGCAGAAACATGGTTTGATGAAACGAAAGCTTGGATGGACAACTTCAGATACTCTTCTCTGACATAGGCTACATAACTCCACTTCACTTCGCAGACCATAGGCTCTGGCTCGTGGACAAAGAAAAACCATCCTTTTTGGCCCCAGGCAAGAGTTCTGTGGAGCTTTCCAAAATGTAATGAATTATCAATCCGGCCTGAGGTCCACACTTTTCGTAAAAACCGCACAGGTTAGACCCTACCAGTTTCCAGGAATAAGCCGACATCGGCGGCTTAGGAAAAAAAAAGGATAAAACCAAAGTGTAGCTCTCGCAACACAATCAGGGGGATTGTATTTTCTATATATATAATATTGTGCTAAGCTTACTCCCCCTACACCGTGGGGAATTTACAAATTCTACATCGAAATTTCTCTTATTGGTAGAAACTAGGAATATTCTACCTTGTAGAAACTATATTACAAAATATAGGCAGGATATGTGGTGTAGAATGTCTTGTGGTATTATATTTTTACATTTTATTTTAATTCTTTTTTTGATTTTCTGGGGATTGAGTTATCATAGCAGAGTAACATAAAGTTTAACATTGTGGCTTATGGGATTGTATCAACGCCAAGGGTAAACTTAGTAGACATTCCGAAGTTCATTCCGAAAAAAACTAATATCTCAAAATTTTATTCGATATTTAGGGGTTAGAGGAGGACCGTATAGCAGAATATGAACACAGAGGGAGGCTGATTGTCATCCAGTAGCTTATGGTCTTTAAAATGGATAAAGGAACTTTCAATTATTATCAATCGAAATATCCACCTCCCAAGTTTTTAAAATTGATTCTTTCATTTGAAGTGGGTGGGAAAAAGAAGTTTTTGGGCTGCATTTCAACGGAAGTTAATTTATTTTTTTATTTTTTCTGTGTCGGGGTTCTCTTAGCCCAAAGTTTCATATAAGTTTCAGACAAATTGCAAAAAATTCGGTGTGTTTTGTTTACCTCCTTTGTTAGAGGAGGGACCAATTTCAAATGGAACAAACATTTGAATATTTTTTGTAAATTAGTCCCCTTGGCCCAAGGACTTGTGACTGTAAGTTTCAAATTGATCAGGAAAAAGTTTTTGTGGTCTATTTCTGAGCCCCTAACCCCTCTCACAGCAAAATGCTAACATTTTCACGCCACTGAACTTCAAGATCAAACATGCCTCCCCCCCTGCTCCTTTTTTCCACTATGAAATGTATCTGTAAATAATTGGTAGTTTGCATAATTTGCGGCCCTTATCCTAGGGGGTCTGGGGGTTACTTTGAATATGTTATGTTGGATGCAAATTATTGATATTTTCGAGTATTCTGAACAAAATAGGGACTTTATAATGTTTGTCAGATATACGAAGGTGTTGTAAAAGGACCAGATATCAACAAAGGTTGTAGGGTAGGGGCTGGTTACTATCTAATCACTTTTGACTTTTAAAAAGGGCACTAGAATTCTCGATTCTCCGAAGTTTCTACGACCACAATGGGGGTTCAGGAGGGGGCAGCACCCTTCTTATACTTAGTAAATTATGCTTATTTTAGTGTTTAATGTCGCTCTTTACTTTCATAATAAAGGCGTGGACCTGAAATATTCTGGGAAATCAAGAGGGATTATATACCAATTTTTTCTTCCCCTTGCCCTTGGCCTAATTCTATATATTTCTGAAGATTCAAAGAGATTTACGATATTTTGGAGTTAAAATGCACTGTTTCTGCCTCCTTTCCCGCGCCTACAAAATGATCCGCCACACCTTCATAATAGCTGATGCGTACATACACATTGTGCAATTACGCATTGCATATAATTTTATGAAAATTAAGCAAATTAGTTAAATGAAGCTTTAAAATAAATGTCTGAAATATTTTTCTGCAATAAGAAGGGAGGTATAAGCATGCAATACCCTTATTCAGGCCTTATCTAAATAAACGGAAATGATAATCTAATTCCTTCCCTCTCCTTAACCCACCGCACTTTTAAGACACTGACTCTATATATTCTGTGAGCCAAATAGAATGGGTCAATCAATTGTGCTTGCTGAAGAGCTGGCGATAAATATCAGTGCTACTGAATATTGTGCATAACCTCTTTTACATTACTGAAGCCGGCATCTTTTAACTACTTATTTATAGTTTAGAATTCACTCTTCTAGGTCGGCAACCATGGCTTGCCCCATCTATAATTGGTGCCTACCTTTTAGTGATTCCTGTTTTTGTCTGGGCTGCAAGAGGTCATTGCACAACCAAAGAAGTTTTAACTACTGGCTGGGTTCCTGTCTTGTCTGCCATGGTTATTAGCAGGTAGCTCTTGGTTTTTCACAAAAGTCCCATGTCAATTGGTCCAGTACTACTACTACTATTAATAACCCACCGCAGCACTAATCCGCCTGAGGCCAACACATCTATGCACGCTCCTCCTCCAACTCAATCTATTCAAAGCCTCCACTTTTACACCCTCCCAGGAAGTTCGCATTTCCTTTAATTTTTATTTATGACACCCTCCCACCCCTGACGAGGATGACCTGCTCTCCGTTTAGCCCTAGAAGGTTGACCGGAAAGGACGATCTTCGGTAATCTGTCATCCTTTATCCGCAGAATGTGGCCTAGCTGTCTTAATAGCGTATGGACGTAATACAAATCCTTCATTTTTGGGAAGAATCATATAAAACAATTTGTCTGGGGGACTGGGTCCCAAGCAATGGCACCCGAAAAAGGCTCGAAATAACGTTTTTTTTTTCGATGGGCTTGAAATTAAAATCCTAATTTCCTAGACTAAGGAGACACTAATGCAAACGAAAAAATGGGAAAAAATGTTGGTTCTCTGCTAAAACAGAGCCAAAAAAGTTTATTGTTTCTGAACTGCTGATACTTACAAGCGCAAGTACCTAGGTCGATCGAATTTTAATTTTCTAAAAACAACATTATTTTGGCAACGGACCTTGAATGTCGGGGCCTTTAAAAGGGTCGATTTTTTTTCCTTCTGCTTGAAACTTTATATTTTTTACTCTTTAGATCATAGGGAATCTAGTAAACGAAAAATATTGAAGAGAAAATTCGGTTCCCCTGTTAATGGCGCCCGAAAAAGGGACATTATGTTTTGTCAGTTAGGATACAGGCCCTCAAATGGTCCAAATTTTTCCTGGTTGATTTGAAAATTTCAAAAATCGTTGCTTGGAGTATATTTTCTTTGGAGGGAGAAGGGTGCTAGGAGCCCTGGAAATCAGCCAAAACATTTGATGTTCCTGATTTGTGTGAAAGTAAAAGCCTAAAGTAAAAAACAGGTTGGGGCAAGGTACCCACAAAATTGGGACTCAGAAAGAGTAAAAAACGTTACTTTCTCTGTTCAGCTCAAAACTTCCATTCTCAAGCCCTTGGGCCAAAAAAGACTCCATTGCACAAGAGAAAAAAAAAAAAAAAATAGTATTACCGAAAAAGGCCTAAAGAATTGTCTTTTAGAACATCCTGAAACTGAAATCCGTAAGCTTCTGGTCAAAACGAAGTTCAATTGTGGGGGGGGGGGGTAATGACCCTGTAAAACTGGGCAAAATACATTTCTTTTATTGGCAGATTGAAATTTAAAACCATAAGTTTCCCGGTCGAGTGAACCAGAATGTCCAAGGAAAATTTAGTTTGGATTCACGGTTCACCTGTTGAAAAATGGCCAAATATATGAAGGGCCGGGGATAAACAAGAGCATGGGAGGGGTGTCAGTTGCCCTTTAATTACTTTCCAATCCTCTTGAAAAGCTATAAGAACTTCCAATGTCCAAATTTCTACGACCACCCTTTCCATATTACGTGCCCAGAAGATAATTCATGGAAGGTGCCTTGCTCTTTAGTAATTCAGGTCTAGTGCGCTGAAATAGAAGATTTGCTTCATAGTTTTATAAAGCCAGCCCTTAAAAGAGATGTAAGATTAATTTCAAGCTGTGAATGTAGAACTGTAACCAGAAATGTTTTTCAAGGATATAGTGTGGGAACCAGGCGTACTAGTAGATTTGATTGAGGAGGGTATATAAAATAATGAAAATGGTAATTTATGCAAAATATTTCAGTGAAATCCAAACTAATCCTGAGGTTTTTGGGAAAGAAGGACAGGGCCCCCTGCTACCGCTGTTTCTTGTAATTAATGAAAAAAAAATGAAGGAATTGATTTTGAAAAAAATGTTTGAGTTTGATATTGAAATATCCACTCTGTTACTATGGGGAGGGGTACTTAATGGATAAAAAAGTAGTAATGTGCGTAAAGTGGTAAAGTGCGTACATGTATGCTTTTTTTTTTTTTTTTTACACAGACCAATAGTAGAAAAGAAATATAATATATTGGTATTTTTGGTATTATAAATGCTGTAGTACCGTCTATTTCATATTGTGAATAAACGAAAACTCATCAAGTTAAATCACTAAAAAATTATTGTTATGCGCTCTCCATTCTGTCGAAATATTGGTCATATTCAGCAATGATTGTATGTAATATACACAATAATGAATTACTCTCATTATACCTTAAATACCAGAAAAATATAACAATTGTTCACCAGAAAGTTTCATTGTTCTTGCTTAATTAATCAAAGTTCCATATTAATTTATATTGTCTTTTTCTCTATTGTAATTCTTTTTCTGTATTGACAGCTTGGAAGGTTCTTAAAAAACTTGGGTTAAGCCTGTTTGAAAAATTCGCTGCAGCAACTTTAATCAAAAAGAGTTCTTTAAGATTTTTGTCTAGCTTAGCAGGGCTTAGTTTGGGTTGATCTGGAGGTTCATACTACTATCATTAAAAAAAAAGCTTTGCTAGCAATCGAAATTGGACTGAAAGGTTTGAATGTAGGCTAGTTTAACAAAAAGCTATAAAAATAGTCTGTTATAAAATTAGTTGCAAAATTAGTTTCAACAATTTTTCTGCCATCATCGTATCATCTGGTGGTCTAACTTACTGCAATATGCTTCGGCTCACTATTAGCCCAGTATCATCGTAGTAACAATCCCGACCGAGACCATAATCAGCATGTAAGAGGTTTTAATCAGTTGTAGTTTGTAGTGGGGTGGATCCAACTGATCAAGGATGAGTTCTCAGAGGTCCTTAGCCTCCATACCATAGCTGGCTGTGCTTGCAGATTCACACCACTGACCCCCACCTCAAACCAGGACTTGGACATTGGCGATAGCAGGATTTGAACCCGCGTCTCGAGCGACAAAGGATTGCTAGTTAAGTGAACTTAATCTATACACTTGGCGTCGGTAGCTTTAATCTATATTTAAAACTAAAATGAATTTATTTACACTTTCAGTGCTGGTGGCGTCATTCTTGACCATACAGTGAAAACTTACAACGGTATTGCTGTGTTTCAACCAGTTATTAATGGTGTTGGTGGTAACCTAGTGGCAGTTCAGGCATCTAGACTATCAACTTGGCTCCATAGAAATGGCTCTCTCGGTCGGTTGCCATTAAATGCAGGGACTATTTGTGTCAATCCTATTTCTGCGTTCTGTAAGGTATTTGATAGATTTCAAATTTTATATTAGTTTTTCTATGATATGAAGCGAACAAAATTATTTTTACAGATATTGAATGAAGTGGGATAGTTGTTGCCGTGAGCCTGTGGAGCTTACGGTTAAACAGATTCCTCGTAACATATGAATTACAGATGCCAGTTGTGGCGAGAAAAGCGGCTGGTGCTATTGCAAGTACCTCTTAAGTAGGGATTGTTGATTGTTTTGAGCCAATTGTCCTGATTAAGGGAATGGTTTGCACCTTTCAGCTAGAAAAAATAAATAGTTGTCGGATTTTCGTTTTATGTCATGCATTGTATTCTTTCATAGCAAAAGCTTGATTCTAGATATATAGCGTGACTCAAATTTTCGCAAAATTTGGCTTCTTCTATCTACTGTTTGCGTAGATATTTGGTGATACTGTTTTATCGATTTGTATCAAATTGAGCAGCCCAATTTTTCTATTGCTTATAACTCTGCTTCGGACTAAAAACCCGGTCCCATAATTTCTGGTATAAGTATTCTCTAGTGCAAGAAGATTTTCGGTTCTTTATATTGGAGGTAAGGTAGGACGTATATCCTGAGTGTAATTTCTGCACGGTTTTCCTCTGAAAATATTTGCCCTTCCTTCAACAATATACAAAAAGGCCTATATGGGGATTTTTATTAGCATTTAAATTTGTGAATTTGTGTTTTCCGTCGTGAAACCAAAATATCATTCAAAGAAGGGAATTGACAAGTGGCAGTTTGTAATGTTACAACTAATGTTACAAATATGTCGCAATGCTAAAGCCACCTAGTGCTGACATAGCGGTAAGAGCAACCTAACCACGCCCCGCTCGAAGATCCTGGTTTTCCAACTCCCGAGGAATCCAAGAAAGATTTCTCGGCCGTTCTTATAGTTTCATCCCAGTATGTCCGTAATAAGACGGAACCACAGATATATGCCTGTAGGACTGTGACATGTCCGTTAGACATTGTCAAGCCCGTAACCCACTCAAACTAGTTCAAATGAACAGAATTACGGAGCCTCACCACCAAGTCATTTTCCTAAAATAACCCTCAAACTATTTTGTCAGAAATATTTGTGGTATACCTTTCTCTTTTCACGTTGGCCCCGTGCATGTTTACCATATATACCATATTTAGGTTCATACACGTATCTAGCAGTGCAACTGTATCTAGCAGTGCATAAATATGTGTTATACCTTCCTCTTTTCACGTTGATCCCGTGCTTGTGTACCATGTATACCATACTTAGGTTCATGCATCACTATTGCGTTGAATACTATAAGTTTTGGCCTTGCACTGCTAAGTTGAGTGAAGACATAATGGACTTTTGCTGCAATTTTAACATCTTAACATAGTTTAGCTTTATATTTGTGGGCGAAAGATGGCTCTTCATGGTGAAAATGATATCGAACTATGCAGCTTTTTCCACTCTTATTTTTGAGCATCAGAACCATTCCTATTGAAGCCGTCGCTGTGCCAAAAACTGGCTTAATAAAGTTGCGCTTCCTTTCTACTGTTTTGGCGCCATCTATCTGGACTACGCTAAGTGCATTTCACTCACTGCGAGAGGTCACGGATGGTGCGTCGTCCACCAATGGAAACAAACCGACACGAAGGAAACGTGGATACCAGGCAGGGAAAAATTAAAGAAGAAAGCGTACGGTGTATGCTGTTTGGTACTAGTGACAAATCGTGACAATTTTCCTTTGCCAAAACAAGCGTTTTAGCGAAACCTGGTGAAAATCAAGATATCCAGAACACCTAAAATACCGATTCTGAAGAGGTTTGACCAAACCCCCTTGTGCCCCATCCAGGACAGCCCGCCTGTTCTTAAGCCGATAGTGTCCCATAGGCCCACCATGCCTAATTTCCTCTTGGCTAATTGTCGATCCCTTTTTAACAAGATGGGAGACTTCGAAGTCCTGCTCCGTAGTAGCAACATAGCTTTGGCTACTGTGACGGAAATTTGGAACCTCGATGAGACTACAGGACGGATTGCTGGATACAACTCATTTCGAAGTACTCGAAATAGTCGTGGTGACAACAGGCTCGTAGATTGTGTAGGAATCTATGTGAGGAAAGACATTTCGTGCCGACAACTCCTACCTGAACTCACAAATCCAGATCATGAGGCTATATGGGTAATGTGGAAAATCGCAGGCTTGTCTCGTCGTTTTTCATGCGTGGTAATAATGGTATCTGTATATTACTCGGAAAGCGCACGAAACAGGTGTGACCTAGTTTTCTACCTCCAAACAACGATTGATGCACATAGAAGCCAATATAGCAGTCCTCCTTTTATAATTGCTGGTGATTTTAACCAGACAAAGAATGTCTGGCTAGCCTGGAGTCTTTCTCTTAATCAGATTGTGAAAATTCCCACTTACTCGTCTGGTAGTACCCTCGATCTAATTCTTACAAACACTGAGGACCTATACCAACCCCCGACATCGCTTGGACCAGTCGGCTTGTCTGATCACTATGCCCTATTTCTTAAAGTCAAGAGTTCTGTGAGAAAACCCAAGCTTTCACTGATCACTACTAGACCAATCACTGACTCTGCAATCCGTGAATATGGCCGCTGGATTGCCGAATATGACTTCCCATAGGGTTCGACGGACGTTTCTCTTGAGCAGAGGGTGTGTGCTTTCAGTGAAAAATTGTACTCCAAGTACCTCGAGGTATTTCCAACAAAGACTGTTAAAAGTGAATACGACGAGCCATGGACTACGCCCACTATTAAGGCCCTGATCCGTGAATACAGCCGCCTTTACTCGAGCGGCAAGGGAAATCAAGGAGCGACCAAAATAAACCTAATAGTTAATATGATCAGAAATACAAAACGCAAGTGTAGCATGGTCGTGAAAAAGTTGACCCCCTGCTCAACACTGAACCTGCAAAGTGGCATCGCTCGTTCGAAGCGATGAGTGGAAACGCTTCGAAAACCAGTGTCAAGATATCTTACGATAATGTGTGAATACTGGGGTCTAGTGACGTTAATGCATTTCTCACCTCCATTTGTACCATTTCTTCAGCCGTGCCCCCCCCCCCCCAGGAGAAAGCCTCACTTCTTGTTGATTGCCCCAATGAAGGCACAATAGTGCTCAGTGAATTTGAGGTGTGTAGTGAAATCACGAAAGTAAAGACAAACATCTCTTCTTTCCTAGGCGATATCCCTGCAAAGCTCATACGTGAATTTGCTTTGTTCTTAGCCCTGCCACTCTCGGTTCTTATAAACCAGTGCCTTGCATCTGGGACCTTCCCTAGATCGTGGAAAAAGGCCACAAATATTTACAAATATTTTCTTTTCTAGTTAACAGCATTGAAATGAAAATAAAAATTACACTATTCAAATTTTACTCATTCAGTTTTATTTATTATAAAAACGATTTTTACTTTTTCGATTTTATTTATTTAAGTAGAATTAAACCTTTAGCCTCCTTATAGTACATTAAACGCTAAATGCATATTAAATGCGTTCAGTATCTTGTGGCAACTAAATGTTTCTCCTTGTACTATGAAATATTACATACAGATGCCTACTGGTACAGAAATTTTAGCCCACTACGCCACTGCAGATATGGGCGGTTCTAAGAGATAACAAGCTGAATTTTGTTCGATGAAATCAGGTTCCAACCTGGGTTTTTAGCCTTTTAGTAAAATGGGTTCTGACTATAATTGATATATGAAAATACAAGTAAATTATAAACGAGTAAATGACTAAATATAAACTTGGGTTCAATATAAAGATGCTACCAAGCTTTGTCTATGTAATCAGGCTACAGATAGCACTACAAATATTGCAATAGAAAATTTAAGTTACTCAGCCTGGTTGACAGTGAAAATGGGCTTCTTTAGCCTCCCCCTCACAATACCATCGTCTGTACCAAATTCTAACTATGTTATTATTGATGTGTAAATCTATTCACTCCAATATCCGCTAAGCATTACGTAACTTTCAGATCCTATAAATTTATTTGACGGATTTTGTTACCAAGAAGTGAAATTGGCAAAAGTTAAATTGGGATTATTAGTTTATTTGGACAAAACAACGTTTTATCAATTTATGGTATTTGATCTGCCAATATTGCTTTGTAATCGCACGTTTGTGCATCATAATTCTAGACTCTTTTAAACAGTGAATAATTCAATAGTTTTCTGGAATTGTTTTATGGTAGATGGAATTAAAGTTGTGTAAATACTTGAAGGCTATTTTTATCTCTGCAAATTATTATTCATAATTCAGTCGTCTAGCGACTTTCATCATATGCATGTAGTTGTCCACGCTAAGTGGTTGAGTTACGTTAAGCATAATCATTCGCGCTTAAACTCGTTCTTTCACATCAAGCTTACGGAAAAAACCATAAACCCATCGTAGTCATAAAATAAGAAAAAGGCTATTTTCAGGTATAATTGCAGACTTCAATTTTAAATTTAGTAAATAGTATCACAAACCGCCTTTAGTTACTTTCATCCTACGTAAGTAGTTGTCTACGCTAAGTGGTTGAGTTACGTTAAGTATAATCATTCGCGCTTAAACTCGTTCTTTCACATCAAGCTAACGGAAAAATCCATAAACCCATCGTAGTCATAAAATAAGAAAAGGCTATAAGGCCTTTCTAAAATAAGAACTGAGAAAGGGTCATCATATTTTAGTTTTGTGTTTTGTTTTAAGGTTTGGCTGTTTTATATTTTATCAGTTTATTCTGCACTAAGGACGGTCAAGCGGAGGTCTTGACCGAAATATTTGCATAATTTTCAATTTTTTCACTGTCTGTATATTGTCCTAGTTCTTCTTTTCTTTGTGATTTTATAAAGTGTGGCATTCCACTAACTTCATTGGTTCATAACTTGTCCGTAAAAAGGAGGTGTAAAGCTCCTCCCCCCTCCCTTTAGTAAACAACCTGACTAGCCTATCGAAGTAAATTCTAAAAGTCCATTAAAAGATAGCTACTTTTTTTAGACAGCATCGCTGCATCCAACATCGCAAGGACTCAAAATCCCTTAGGAGAGTCACAAATATCTCCTAGAGCGGGCGAGGAGGTCATCTCCTACTTTGGAAACTCATGGGTTAAGCGATCCTTTGTTGAAGCTTGTAGAAGTTAGAATCTTTGGTTTTGTTCTTTTATTAGCTTTAACCTCTATCTTAATGCTAATACCCATTAAATGGATTGTTCTTTAGGACAATGACCACTCAAGAACTGCTCGGGTTCTGTTGATGCTGGTAGTTCCCGGTCATTTAGTTTTCACAATGGCAATTGGCTACTTAAAAGCAGGTCACACCTCTATTACTCCTATCTTTATTATATTTTATCTACTCGCTGCACTTCTTCAGGTATGTTTATTCTTAGTATTCTCGTGTTGTTGGCATTTTCTAGTTTTTTTCATTATTTTGTCATGTGACTGTTCATAAACAAGATTTTTTGGCCTTTTTTGGGATCAGTTTTGTCTAGAGATTTGCATACGAAGAGATAAAAAAAAATCCCCAAGATAATAACCAATTAAATGCCACTTATAAGTAAAACAAGTTAAAATAAATTAAATAAAATAAGTGTAAATAAAATCTTTGGGAAAAATTTCAGATACGCTCTTTATTTTTGTGTCTCAATAATATTGCCTTAATAGTGTTCAGATAAGATCTCTTCTCCTAGTATTCCCTTGTTCTACCTTGAAACATATAGAGGAAGTAATCTGGGTTCAGGGGACAGAGCGAATGGATTTTCGGAGGTCGTCCACCAGTACTGAGCCTGACCTACCTTCCACACTAAAGTGTTAATATTCGCTTGAAGCTGTGTCAAGATAGGCCCCTACAGCCAAGTAGACGTTGATCACACGGTTGAGCTTTACAGCCGAGGTGCTACCATGCCTTAAAATTTCATTGTTTGGGGATTTCTCCATTATCACAAAGAAATACTTGTAAAGAATCGCTCGTCCCTCTTCATGGACAAGGCATTACATACTTGTGCTAGTTCGTCTATATTTTGATTTGTTTCTGACTTATTTTAGGGCAGGAAAATTTAATATTAAGGAAGTGACTACTTAAGGATTGTAAATAGCAATTCGACGCACTGAAGTAATATGACAATTATCAGCATGGCCTTCATATGGAAATTAATCGTTGATAGCCAGTGATGTCAATGGGGGGGGGGGGCTTGGACTTTGAAAAACATATCTTCAGGAGGTATTTTCGTTGAAAAAGGACAAAATTTTCCTCTTATATTTTGGAAAATACATTTTGTCCCCAACTTCTAAATACTCGTGAATTGACATGACTGGGATAGCAAATTGTTTTTATATCCGATGCATATGAAACGAATAATGTGAATATTCTGAGGCAAAGTAAGATAGACCTTGTTTGTACATATAAAAACTTTTCAACTAACAACATTAGTGTTGTAAATGGCAAAATTGGGCACCTAAAATTGGACATTTTACATATTTTACCGTAATTTTGTGGACTCCCGTAGAATTGGTATTTCACCTATTTTACGCATTTGATCAATATTTCACTGATATTTAACATATTTTGCTGACACATCTTGCGGCGCCTTATAGTTGACATCGTGTAAAACTACCCAAAGGCTGAGAGAAAGAGGTTCGGATACCATATTGTTATTCTGATTCTTACTGGAGACATAGCAGGGCGAAAAAAGTAATATAATCGTTAATTGTAGTCATTTATTTCGTTATGAAGTGTTTATAAATTGGTATTCGACTAACTCTTCTCTTTCAGCATATCACCTTATTTATCTTTGCTTATTCTCTTTTAATGAACAGTTACATAGTCTTTCCACTAAAAGAAATTATAGAAAGCAATATCATTTGGCCTGTGGTCTGTAGCAATGGTACTCAGTATAAAGCCTGGAACCAAGTTAGCTTTTTCTGCGTCGATTTTGGTAAATCGGTGTCGATTTGCAAAGGAAACGGCGCAGATTTGAGCTTGAAAAAATTTCTAGTAATTGTGCCGATTTGCAAAAACAGCGTCGAATTTCATCGCGATCATAAAAAAAGTAGTCCTCAATCGTTTCTTTGTCTTCTGCATGAAAATCCAAAGATCTGAATAATGATAATAGCCGTTAAATATTTAATAAGGAAAGAATTTAACATGTAATTAAATATTTTTAATAAAGAAATGGAAAATAATATAAATTTTAATAATAAAAGAACTTAACAATTATAATAAAAAATTAAATAATAAGTTGAGATCAATAATATAACTATTGATAAGTTGTAGCTATCAGATGGTGTCCGTGTCCATGATTCTTAGTTTTGAAAATCTCGCGCAAAAGGCATGCTTTTGTGCTGCTATCGTTGGCCCACTGAGCTGCTGAAGGGAGTGCCCGAAAAAAGATACTTGCGCTCTAGGCTTATGGCTCAAGACACAACGCCATTTCAGGGAGCAGTTTTTTTTGCTGTTGCTACTCTAGATCGGACACATTATGCGGTAAACATTCTATTGTTGCAACGCCAGTCGATCATAAGAGATAATAATCCTTTTTGTGTTTTTAATGAAAAAAATTTTAAGAATAAGACAATTCGCCCCCCCCCTGCACATTGGAGAATACATTGTATGTCCCTCTTCTATATTCGTACGAATTTCGGATAATATCTTAACACTTAAAAATTATAACCGTCTCTACTTTAATGCACTGTATCGTTCTAATACGCTTTGTAAAGTCAGACAGCCTTTTAGCCCCAGGACATAATTGGTGTTTCTACCGAGCGTTTTTTAGAGTTGTATAGGATAGTACTGCGATGGACATATTGGAAAAAAAAATGAAAAAAAAAAAAACACTTAGTAAAACAGATGTCGACGGTACCAATTCAGCCATCTATTGTCAAAACAATTAAGGAAAGGAAAAATAAACGATCTTTTATTTAGCGCCTACGCCGAGATGAAAGCGGAACTAAATGGAAGGGGACACACGGCGGTTTTTTTTTATTATTTTTTACTGCTGATGAATTTAGAAGAACTGAATTGGAAGTCATAAATATTTTTTTTTTTCCTGGAAAGGGAGAGGATGATTGTAAAAAAAACGCTATGTAATTTGATTAGGGATGTCCAAAAGTTCAAAGAAGTTTGAGGATTGGGCCCAAAGTGGTCCCTGCTTTCGAGCCTAAGCAAATCAAAGCCTATTTATTATAAAAACAAAATGAGTATTAATCAAACTTAAATTCCCTAAACTATATATCATTTTTACAAAACTTGAATTCATTGACGTTAAGAACAGTTCTACCTGTTGGTTTTCAAAATAGAGTATTACCTTTTTGAGCCTAGGAAAATCAAAATTTTTAAATTTTTTTATTAAAAGCTGAAAAAAGATAGACAAAAAAATACTCAACTGGTCTTCTAGCTAGAGGTCAACTGAGAAACAGCAATTTTACCTTATTTTACCAATTTTACTGACCGGGTTTTTATTTTACGGTAATTTTACAATAGTAAACAGCATAGATTAGAATAAGTTTTATGTTTTTGGACTGTGTTCAAGGTGCATTTTAGAACTAGCAATATTAATTGGCTGCCAGGAAATAGATAATAAAATCGGTTTTAAGAAAGGACCGTATTGTAAAACCATCTTTTAACATGTCAATTTTTTTTTTTTTTTTAAATTTTTTTTGGAAGAAATTTTTTTATTTTACCATAATAAGAAAAAAAAATATTTTTAAAATTTTTGGGGGGTACTACGGTATGAACTGACGGCCAAGGAACGCTGAAGCAGACCAAAGGTTCTGAAACCCTTCACGTTGCCTTGCAACATAAGTCTGGTCAATTTTTGGTAGAATTCTCATGATAAAGGTTGAAAATAAAAGATAAAAAGTTAATTCTTTGATACTTGAGGATTCGAGAACGTTTTAAACTGAAGTTTTGTGTTGCCTTGCCTTGCTCAGACTGGGGTATAACAGAATTCCTTTTTTAAGTAGTATAAAGTTAATACCTAAAACTAAGGTGGTCAACATAAAAATTAATAAAAGTAAAATTAGTAAAGCTTAGTTTTATCAAGTTTACCGGTAGAGTGTATATTTTCATTTAAGGTTAGGCTCAAATTAAATTGAATCTCTTGAAGTGCAACTGATCGAACTTAGATTTTGTTTTGAAATATTTTGTTCGTAAGTGTAGATGGTAGATAAATGTAGGTATTAGTTTTGGAGGGTTTGGTCCGCGGAGAAGAATGGAGGTGGAACTTTAAAAAGAATGGTATACACCTGCAAATTTGACTGCGAAATCGCTTATACTTTAGTGCTTATCATGTAACGTATTGGTATTTTCACCTGATAAGCTCAAACTTGTCCTCTAAGTTACCTCAAACTTAAGCTCTAAGTTCAGGAACAGTCGAACTACTCTTACGAGCTGGAAAGACACAGGGGTTTTAAAGTTAAAAATAGACATGTTAATTCAGTACGAGTGAAATTTGCGCTAGTTTTCGCTCCAGGATTTCTTTATAGATTGACGTTCATTTTGAGGATTATTTATCCCGAATTATTTAAGTTCAAGAGATTTTCTCAGTATTCTGGAATATATTCAACACAAGATCTGTGGAGTTACCTGCTATAGACGTTCCAGCACAAGCTATTTTACTTGATGTGCTACATAAAGGCTTGGCTAAGCGGATTTTGTCAGTTCTGCCCTCAGTTTGTGTAACCAGTACAAATTTAAAATAAATATAAATACATAAAGGTTTGCTTAGCTAAGCTAATATAAATATGATATAAAATTTTTAAATTGTAAAAAATTTAATATTTAAATAAAATTTTATATTTTAATTTTATATTTTAAAATGTAAATATAATATTTAAATTGACTTGGCTAAGCGGATCTATATAAATAAATATCAGAAATATAAATACATAAAAGTTTGATGAAGTGGATTTATTTGGTCAGTCCTCAGGCTTATAATTTATATTTCCTTGCCAAAATTGTGCTACCTTGTCCTAGAAACAGCCAGTTTTTTCTTTTACTGTGTACGCTCTTAAAATGCTGGAAGAAAAGGCCCTTAAGCTAGAGAAAGCACAAGAGTATTTTTTTGTCATTTTACAGGTGTATTTACTTCTGTATATAGCTCAAGCTATGATATATATTATGTGGCAACGGCGTACTGATCCAGATAGCAGCGCCATCCCTTATCTGACTGCCATTGGTGATCTCCTTGGAACTGGGCTTTTAGCTCTCTCTTTTCATTTGTTGTTTCTTCTTGGAGATGGGGATACTGATCTTGGCGATTAGGTTTAAATTCGTCTGTTATTAAATTATATATCATATTTTGTATATGAATGGTACTTAAGTTATGGTGTTTCAAAGGAGCGAATTTTTATAATTAAATTGTGTGATCATTCAAACTTATTCTTCTTTGTATCTCTCCTCTGTAATAGCTTTTTTTAATGTTATTATTGATTATGCTAAAGAATGTAATTCTTGTATTTTTGAAAAATTATAAAAGTGATTATAAAATTATGAAAGTTATTAAAAATTTTAAAAGTGATCCTGTTATATCTGTTGAAAAGCAAGTCTCTGTATATAATATGTGGCTCTCAAAGCTGAATCATCCTTGGTCTCCGATCCTATATTAGTTTTTTTTTGTTTTTTCTTATGCTTCGTATTTTTTTATGACGGGTTTTCAGAATAATAATATATATAAATATATATATATATATATATATATATATATATATATATATATATATATATATATATATATATCCGATGTTACTTCGAATACCCTTTTCTTTAAACTTGATCAAGTTGTTCGACTTTGCCGAAGATAATAATTCTCATTTAATTGTTCAATAGCCAGGCCCAAAATTAACCAGAGAAAAAAAAATGGTGGCCTTGTCTTCTCCGTGGCCTTCAGCTTCAATGCTATTCTTTCTATCGTTAGAGTGGGATCAGCCGCCATGTTGGTACCTCTGAAAGCTCCCAATCTTGCAGACTGGACTTTCAAGTCAAAATTCTTTGGGGTTCATTTTACAAATTGTCTTGAATAACCCTTTGAATTGCCAGACAAAACTTGTAAGTTATTTTTTGCGTCGCTAAGACATGCTCTGGGAGTAAAAGTGGCCTATTTGGTTAGGACTAAGCTCGTGTTATTAGGGTTATTGAAATTAAGCTTAATATCAAGATTCTAAACAAATAATTATGGGCATTATTCTGAAGATGAATCAGCCTTTCTTTTGCCAGTGGGCTACAGAACCTTGGAGCTTGGAATATAGCCAATATTTTGTATATGAAGGATTTAAACTCTTCCCTGAGAGGGGTGAATCCAGCTACCGAAAGAGTATTTGTTTTTACTGTTGTACATTAAACAATTTTTAAGCTGTATTTTAAATTAATAGGACGACTCCTGCATTTTGGGTTTTTGTCTTGACCCCCCCCCCCCCTCAACATTGGGTGGAAACATTTTTAAGAGAGATGAACTGAGGTCACATTCTTCAGAGTTCAGTGAAGTTCCTACGGGTGCGTGTATTTCTCATGGCTTTTGTCTCACTCCAAGATATAGCCTTGTCCCCTGGAAATTATTAGGTAAGTAATGAGTTCCTATTCTTCATTCCAGGGGCTACTCACCTCTTCTTTACATTATAACCGGTTAAAAAAAATTAGAGATTTCTTTTTAGATTTGGAGAAAATTTTGATGAAAAAATAAGTAATGAGATTTGCTGTTATTTAGTGACAGTAAATTTCCTAGAAGTAAATATGCTGATTCAATGGATTTGACGAAGGGACGCTCTGAATCTCAATTCTCTGTGCATCAACTTAACTGTCGTCAGGATTATATTCGTCGCTTATGGAGCTAACTTCAATGTGCCACCAACTGCAACCCAACATAATTGGATTATGTGAGACATTCCTTACGGGACAAACGGATAGCCTCCTAGATACCCCAGGCTATACATCAAAGTTTCTACATAGGGAAGAAGCTCGCAGAGGAGGATTGGCTATTTATGCGAGGAATGAATATGCTGTGCATATTAACAACCAACTGAGCCGGCATATGGAAGACATTTTTGAATCACTTTTCCTTGAGCTATATGTGCCTTCTAAGAAAAAGATATTGATTTGAGAAATATATCGCTCACCATCAGGTTCTGTTTCTGTTTTTATGAATATTCTAATTCAGATTTTTCACCTGATACGAAACCAGAACCAAGATGTGATCATCATGGGTGATTTTAACATTAATCTAGCCTTTCCTCTAACAAACAGCTCAATGGATTTTCTCACTATTACGTCAGGATCTAATCTTACCTATCAACTACGATTCCAACCAGAGTAACAGAAAATATACATTCACTGATTGACGGCATTTTTTCTACATTATCTCTGGAGATGGTATCAGTCATCACTAGCGACACATCTGATCACTTTCCTATACACACTATCTTCAACACAGCGAGGATGTCAACTCCGCTCGTAAGAACTAACCAGGATCTACAAGTAATTAATCTTAGGGAGGAAAATCTTAAATTGTTAAAAGAAGAGTTAAAAATAAAGTTTCTTGGGACAGTGTCCTAGCAAAAGAAGATGTGAACGAAGGTTTTTAAAATTTTCTACAATGCGGTTGTAGCTGCATATAAACATGCTGTTTTAAAGAGAAACCAAGAAACCGTGGAAAAAGAAATGCGCCAATATTTCCATGGGTTACCGGAAGCTTACTCATGTGCATAAGTAAGAAAAACAAGTTATGGGCAAATTGCAGAAACCACCCAAACCGAGAAAACCTAGAGAGATATGAGACGTATAAGAAATTCCTTCGTTCAGTTCTATCGGAAAGTGGGAAAGATGGACGAAAAGTCTGGAAGGTCATTAATTCGATTTTGCGACCAAATGATAAGAGAGCAGAATTGCCTTCCAGACTTTTTGTCAACGGAGAGGCGGCTACGGAACCCATTCAGGTTGCAATAGAACTCCGTACATGTTTCGTAGAGATAGGAGGAATTAAAGCTAATTCTGCGAGAAGTCCCCAGAAACCATACAAGATACCTTGGCTCAGCACGCACCAAATCAATGGCAATAATTCCTGTGACATCAACTGAAGTAGAGGTAATTGTAAAGACCTTGAAAGGCAAATCAGCATCTGGATTTGATCGGATACGTACGAAAGCCATGAACGCAGTCCTCCTTTCTATCCTAGAGCCATTAACGTATTTGTTAAACTTGTCTCTAAGAAGTGGTGTTTTTCCTTCGATACTGAAAAAAACGAGATTAATCCCTCTGCATAAAGGCGGCCCTCAGGACGATCTATCGAACTTCCGACCCATATCAATATTATCTGTTTTTCCAAAAGTTTTGAAAAACCCTAACAAAGACTACTTTACCAGTTTCTTGAAAAAAAGGACTTTTTAGTAGTCGTCAGTTCGGCTTCAGATCTGGTCATTCAACAAAAGACACTCTGGCATCTCTAAGCTTATTCGTCAACAGGACACGTGACTCAGGTCTTCTGCCAGCTGCTATATTGATTGACATCAAGAAACCATTTGACAGTATGGATCATACAATCTTACTGGGAGAGCTGGAACATATTGGAGTGAGACGGATGGCCCTGCAATGGTTTGAATCTTACCTTCAAAATAGGTGCATCTACATTTGGGAAGACCCGAGGAACGTCACTACTGTGAAATTCGATGTGCCTCAGGGATCGATCTTCGGTCCTCTTTTCTTTTTAGTACATGTAAATGACCTAACTCGTGTCCTTAACCCAAACCATAACGTCCCAAAATGCTGTAACCTATGCTTTGATCAAACATCTGAGGACATTACGAACGAGTAAGATGAACTTATAGCATTTATCAACGACCCTATAATGACCTGCTGCGGACTCGACATGCATTCACTCCAGCGGAAAACATACTAGAAGATACCTACCTGTGGATGAATGCTAACAAACTTGTCATCAATGTCGAAAAATCTTAATCCTATTATTTTCTAGGTTAGGAACCCTTCAACCGGAAATAACAGGAACTGTGACGTCTCGTGGAAAGGTTCAACGATCAGCGAATGGATGTGCAAAGTATTTAGGAGTAATAGTGGATGAAAACCTTTCCTTCCTTCCCCACATCCATGCTGTAGAACTAAAGCTTTCAAGGAATCTGGGTATCATGAAGAAACTTAAGCACACATTCCCACGTAAAACCCTTACTCTTCTCTACAATGCGCTCATCAAACCCCATTTGCACTATTGCCCAATAGTATGAATGCCGTGAAGATCATCAAACACACCGAAGATTATCTCTCGCTGAAATCGCTGTTCGAGCTTTCCTGTTTGGTTTTTGCCTTCACATTCTTCTCCGGCTTGCTTCCACCACCCCTTAGGAATTTTTCCGTTTGGTAGTCGAACAGCACCTTCCAATTACAAGACTATATGCACAGATCTACATTCGACATACACTAAAATTGAGGTCGCATTTGAGGCAACATTGAGGCTTACAATACCCTTCCGCTTGAACTGAGAGGTAGGTGCTCCCTTGGTTCTTTCGAAAAGAGATTAAAAAAATGTCTTGTTTTGAAATAGGTTAAATTGAATAAAGAATTTAAATAGATAAGAGAATTTAGTCGTTATTGAGTAATTTTTTTAAGTAGAGATTGGAGTGGTTTGCTCCTGGATGAAGTGGTAGGGACTTGTGAGGATGATTTTGATGGTAGGGGCCATGTTTCCAGGAGTGGAGGGATGACCATAGTGCGTTTTAAATTTTGATGCGCTAAGGGACTCAGCATGCATTTTTGCATAGAGATGAGAGAATATGTATGTTATGAGTGTCATATTTTTATTTTATTAAACCCGAGTGAACTGAACTGAAGAGGAAAGGTGAGTACTCAGGGGAGAACATTTGAGACCCCTTTTCTCTGACATCTCAGGATTTGCAAGCCTTTTCCTCTAATTTCTCATTTGTTTGTGTAATTTACCTATTTTGGTTATTCTTGCTTTTCGAATTTCTGCTCCTGCCCCAATATGATACCCTGAGCGTATTATTCGACAGAAGATTTTTTCATTGAGAGTGGGGGGGATATATGGTGCAAAAAAAATTCAAAAAGTGTTTTTAGGCCTCAAGTTTTTTCCTTTTTTTGGGTTCTTATCGCTATTACCACTTTCATCTATTACTTCTTCTATTACATTTTTAAGAAGTATTTTACTTCTTTAAAATGCGAGAAATCGAACAGTCACTTCTTTATTAAAACTAGAAAATATTTGGAATTCTGCATGGACACTTTTCGGACAGTTCTTGGCCCGTTCTGGGATAATTTTTCATATTTTTTTTGTACAATTTCTATTTGCGAATTTCCTGACAATTGTTGTCTCCTTCCCATCAAGGAAAGCCGAAATAGTGTATGAACTGTCAATGTTTCTCAACACACCAGTTTTCCTTCTAATTTCACGTTCATTTTCTCCCCCAAACATGTAAAATATAAGGGAAGATGGAAAAAGTAGGAAGTTAAGAAAGACTAGGATGTAAGAGGAGCTCATCACCAATGTTCAGGCCCCAGGTAGATTAAGTCTGACTAGTTTATAGCTGTTATTGATCCTCAAGAAAGTCCCAGACAGTATGGGGTCAGTTGAAAAAAGATAACATTAAATTCAACAATTTTGGTGAAAGGAATATCAAGTATTTTTCGCTTGCTTGCTTTCAGCGCCGTCACATATGGGGGTAGGAGGGACACCCTCCCCAATACTTTTGTACCCCATACTCCATTTTGTTACATGAAATTAAAACGTGTGACAAACGGAGATAAACGTCAGTAATTGTCAGGAAGTCGCAACTCTTTAAAATCCCTACTCTTTGTGCTCACGCTTGGCTTCTACCCTAACGAAAATAAAATACTCAGTTGATACGTTTACTCTTAATGCAGACAAATAAACAGTAAAAGTGCATACGTAAAGACCACTTCCAGGAAAAACGGCAGCATTTTGTATTTTTGTTGAAGCTAAGGGTTTTCATGTACGTTGAGTTCGAAGGCATAATTTGTATCAATATCACAAAACTTTCAGGATGTTTTTCATCTTTATCTAAAGTTACATAAATAGTCTTGTGCTAAGAACTTGTGATAAATATCTTCAAAACTAACTTCAAAACCAATTCAGTTTTTGCTAATGGAATCGGCATAAAAAAGCTGATTATTATGATATTGTATTATTTTTAAGTTTTTGCTTTCTTAGACTTTGGATATTAGTGACAAGAATCACTCTTTGCTTACTTTTTATTAAACAAGATGGGTTATACAACTCCTCAAACTTTACTTGTTATGGCACTTGCCCGTCGGCGAAGTGCCATATAACTATCGTAATTTCTGTCCATCCGTCGGTCTGTAGGTCGGTCCCGGTTTTTCTAGTTCGGGCATTTCCAGATAAGCTAGGATGATGAAAGTTGACAGGCGTATCAGGGACCGGACCAGATTAAATAAGAAATAGTATTTTTTGATTTGACCGTCTGGGGGGGAGGAGGGACGGTTAATTCGACGGGAGGGACGGAAAATAGTGAAAATTGAGGTATGTTTATTTTACGAATTGGTTATTGGATCTTAATGAAACTTGATATATAGAAAGATCTCATGGCTCAGATGTTCCATTTTCAATTCGGATTGAATCCGGGGACATTGGGGGGTAAAAGGGGAAACGAGAATCTTGAAAAACGCTTAGAGTGGAGAGATCGGGATGAAACTTGATGGGAAGAATAAGCACAAGTTCTAGATACGTGATTGACATAATCGGACCAAATCTGGTCTCTTTAGTACCGAGTCTAATTCTAGGTTCCGACCTCGTTACAAGTGTCATATGACCTCCTGGCTCTTGTGTTCTTTTGCGATAATAGTTTTTCACCTAAACCTAGTAAAGGAGATTAGACTTCAGAACAATATTTTATGTCTAGTTAATTAGAGCCTATAGTAAAATAAACCTAAAAGCTTTTCAAAATACTACTACTAACAACTTATTGCAGCACCAAACCGCCTGAGGGCAACAGAGATGCGTGAGCTCCTCGTGCTTTCTAATGTTTTCATAATTTCACTCTTTACCCCTACCCAAGGGGTTTTGAACTCCTTTAAATCCTTTTTATGACCTCTTCCTATCTCATTTGAGGATGGCGTTCTTTTTGTTTGGTCCAAGATGGATGGCCAAAAGGGACTTAGGATTGTCTTTTCAGTTAATGATCATAGGCATAAATTTTATGAGATTTAGCATCTTGAACCATCCCCAAAAGTTTATGGGAGAGGACTGGGTGTCTTGTAATTACCCTTGATGGGGTTTTACTTTGCACCCCTGCAGAGTTCCCAAGTGTCACTTTTACTAATACATAACCTTATATTACCCATTTTTAGAAGAACGTATTGCTCTAATATATTTCGGTATTACTGTAATGATCATTCAAAGAGCATTTGTTTGAAATTAGTTAAACACGGGGAAAAACCTTACTAATAAGGATAAGACTTACGGAGAATTTATTTAAAAGTTGACATTTTCAACATAATAAATACATCGTTTTTCCATTAAGACATTTGCCAAAGAGGACAATATTAAATGAGGGCCTATATTTTGGTAGAGCGCATCATTTTATAGTAAGACCCTTTAAAAAAAAATACCTTGCGACTTTATATGTTCTGGTTATGATTACCAAAAATAATAGTACGGTTGAATATTTATGGACAGAGGACTTGCACTTTTTAGGGGGACTATTCCCCCTAAGAAGGGGCAACTGCTGCAATTATAGAGCCGTGAGGTAACTGCCAATCTCTAGAGGCCTGCTTATTCATTTGTACTTGTGGCAAAACATAAGCTCCCTCGGCTCTTTTCTGTTACTTAAGTGCCAGAAAATTGCCATAGATTACCATCCCTGACTATAGGAGATGCATTACGCAACGGAATAAATCCCATATCGGCAAAAACCATCCCGAAACTCCATATCGGATTTGATTGCCGCTAGCCAGTTTTTGCATTGGCTGCTAGGGCGGCTCTTCATGTGGTGTGTAAACAGTGACGTCAATCCATGGATTTGTAGGAGAGGGGAAGGGGCAAGAATGTATTTTTCAAATTTTAGAGCGGGTAATTTGTTGCTTTTTACTTTTTTCAATGAATATGGCAAAAAAGTCATTTTCCCATAACAATACCAAAAAAATGTATTTTGAAAGTCTAGGGCGGAGTCTCGATGTGTGTTGGGGAAGTTCCTCCCCTTTCCAATTTACGCCACTGCGTAAAGTTATATGATGCCCAAGCTATTCTATAGTAAGATTTGTTAATAAAAGTATAATTACTTACGACTACAGTCCCAACAGAATATCCCGAGCGCAATTTGGTGAATTGGGCTTTCAAAAGTAATGTTTGGAGTCGACCGAATAGATAAAGGGCATCATTTTAGCCTAAAAGGAAAGAGGATATTATAACGGTATCTGAAAACCTCACTGGATATCTACCATACCAGGAGTTCTGCCGACGGGACAAGGCCCGATTTAATATGATCTAGTATTTATCTAGTAATTTAGTTATTATTTGCGAAAAAAGAAACAATAAAAAAGTAGCATTCTACGTTATTTATTTTTTTCATTTTTGAATAGTACAGATTCAAGGTCAAATTCAGCAATCTAAAAATATTTAGGATTGACCTACATTACCGTCATCACTTTTATCCCGATTTGAGAAAATATTGCGTCCGCTTATGCTGCGAATATTTAATGCTTGTTTCCGTAACGGAAGTGAATATTCTAATTGAAATTAGCGCTTGCGTCTCCTTACTATAGACTTTAAGGGATCTTACTAGTCAGTTCCGTTCTCAGAACTGGTGAAGTTTGAGGCTCCTTATATTTGGAGCTTGTTCTATTTCTTCATTGAAAAGAAATAGGTGAATCGTTATCTTTCAAGCTCGCTTTTAGTAAATGTCTAACCTTTTCTATGCTGTTTTGTCCGGGGGTAAAGAAACCGCTACTAATACATCTGAAGTAAAGGTACGTATTTGTGCTACTTAAACAATGTAAACAAAGCTGCTTTTGAGTAATTTTTGGTTGCTAGGAGCTGTGGTTCGTTATAAACTAGGTTAATTATGATTATGAAACTGTAATGATTATGAAATTATAACTATAATTATAGCTTAAAATCACCAGACTAGAAAAAATATGGTCGTACATCCTGGTTTTAATTCAAAAAAAAAAATATGAAAGGAGGGATGTAGTGGTTTCTCAGGCTTCATCAATTGACTGTCCATGGTGCACCGAAATCAGACCCCGGATAGAGCAGACGATATCTTTTAGATTTTTATGAGCGGGTGTTTGCTTTTTCTTGTAAACCGACGAGTTGATTTGTTCCATCGTCTTTCCCCAGGAATAGACCTCCCCCCTGGTTCTTCGTCAAATCCTCTACAACAATTTAGAAATAGTAATATCTATCTGATGATAACCTTAAGATATTGAAATAATGTGCTTTGATTTTGGTAGACGGGCTTATCATCTATTTGTCCTTTTAAAAAAGTTAGGAAATGCAACAGACAAATAAAAACAAATAAATAAAATGAATAAACAAGACAAAGCAATAAACAAGATAAAACTTTTTTTTCTCTTGTGGCGTTGTTTTGTTCGTCGTTTTCTTCAGATGATTTAACTTTTTTCTTTTTTTTCCGTTGATAAAGGCTCCCAGACATGGAGTTGAAAAATACGGAATTTTTAAAATTAATTAATGTATTTGTTTTTTATTCTTTATCGCTGCTTTGTTTAAATTAAACCCTTTTTTCTCGCTTAAATTTTTGTAAATGGAAAAGCAGTGTGGTTTAAGAAACTATTTTCTCTTTTTGGCTTTTTTTAATAAAGAGGTGGCCTGCCCTTCCCCCCTGAATGCCATTTCTGGTTCAGTTACCAGTGTGTTTATCTTCGTAAAATATTTATTTTGGGCCCTTCTCCGGTCTGAGAAAAGATTGTGAATACTTCTCTGGTCAAACATGTTTTGAATGTACACAAGACTCAGCATTCTTTAAAATGGTTGATCCTTTTAGAGCTAATTCGTTATATTGATACAGATAAGAACATGGGCAGACAGAATCCTCCTGCAAGAAACTCGCTAGTATTCTGTAAGGTGTCTTTACCGATATCTGGATAAAAAGGGTATAATTTTTAGCTCAGGTAATGAATACAATCCTTAGAAGTGCCACAGGGGTTGTCTTTTACCCTTGGTCCCCCCATAGCTCAGCCAGTGGGTCATGGCGTTTTTGCGAAGGAATGAATTTAATCATGTGATTTCTGGTCCTTGCTCGAGGGCCTATAGCTTTTAAAGCCTCGCAAAATGTTTCATGTAAAGTCAGGTAACTAAAATTTTAAAAAATGTTTAAAGTATGAAAACAATGTGAAAAACAAAATCGTTCAATCAACATTCTTTACAATCTTTTTTTTTTCCGTTGGACGAGTGTTATTGTTTAGTAGGTGGTCCTTACGTTAATCACAATGACTGAGTTTAAATCTAGATTTGGTTTGTTTTAGGAGTATACATATTTTAATGTAATAAGCAAAATAGAAGAAGTCAAATATATAGAGTATAGACTATTTTTTGAATAGTTCGCAACTTATGTTCTCAATAACCGTTCGCCTTATTTTCTGTCATTTCAGGATATTTTTTTAAAAACGCATGAATGGATGCGTAATCAAAGAACAAAGCTTAAGTAACATAAAATAAGCCTTTAAATTGCCGAATATCTTCAACTGGAATTCAAAATGCTGTGGGATTTGTACAAATTAAGGTCAATGTATTGTTTTTACAAACCCAAATTTTAATCAGACAGTTCGTGGTAAAGTGCAGTAAGTAAGAAGCAACTCCGGTTATTAGTAACCGAGGCTCTAAAAAAAGAATTTAACAAATAATTAATACCTCAAGAGAATTGAATTGTTATGCTGATTCGAAATATGTAAAACTCATTAGGTTCAATCTTACCCATCAAAAGCTGTGAGCCTGAAAAAATTTCCATGATTTTCGAAAAAGGGGAAACACCCCCCAAAAAGGTAGTTGATATAAAAATCATAATGCTCGATTAAGCATATCAGAGAACCCAGTTGCAGAGGTTCTAGGCTCCTATCTGCAAAAGTTTGGAACTTTGAAGTGGCCATAAAGATTGTACCATAAGAAAGTGGCGTTTTCTGCCATTTCGTGGCACCATACTATGATTTTGCTCCAAAGAGGACCAAGTTGATATCGATTGAAAATTCTGAGACATCTAATAGTTTTAAAAATATCAAAAAGCTATATATTGAGCCTGCCAGTTGCAGGTGAAGTAATGTCGATCAATTGCACATTCAGTTCTGAAAAGTGGCGTAGTCCAGATAAAATAATAGTTAATGTGGACATTTTTCTTAAAACTTTTTTTTTAACTTAGTCGATTCACTTTATTTCTTATAAATTATATATTATGATGTATAATTCTGTGTCAGGTATCATGAAGGAGGGTTGGTGGGCTATTCTGTATGCGGGGGGGGGTTCAATTGCCTAAAAGAGTGGATTTCAATGCTGAAATTGTCTAACTCTCCAGAGCCTTTAGATAAATGTTGTAAGGGGTATGGGAAAGGGGTCAGGAATTAATTTCTCATTTTCCTTCATCTAAACTAAGCCTGAATAAGGATGCTGCTGGGCGGCATTTTGATTCTTATTGCAGAAAATAATTGTTTGGCATTTGTTTCAAAGTTTCGTTAAACTGATTTGCTTCATATTTCGTAAAATTATATACAGTAATTGTAAGTGCGAATAATTGAGAAAACCCAATGAGTCATTTTTTATGCCTCAAGGATTGCGTTTTAATATTCAAATAACTCTCATTGTGTCTTCAGATAAATATAGATTGAGTAGCCAAAAGTAACATATAATTTCCATTTATATGAAACATAATATCCCTCCCCCTCCATCTGAACTTCTGTAGTAAAGAGCTATTCAACAGAACGACTATTCACTGAATATTTTGACTAAATATTAAATTTTTGTCCAATATTTCATTTAAAATCCGACATTTAGTTCATAAGCTGAAAACTAACAAAGCAAGTTGCAACTAATCTATTTAAAATTATTGGTATATACAATTTAACAGTAAGAAATTAGAGGTTTATAGGGTTGATAGACCACATCATATATTGATTAGGCCTGGTCGTAATATGGAAAAGTATCAGAAATTAAATATACGCACGTCTGTCTTTATTAGTTCTTATCTAGGGTAATAGACCATCATGAAGAAGCGAAAATAATCATTTTTTATGCAACCCTGGAAAAAGCTATGCCAGTTTTGCCTCTCACAAAGACTACCTGTCTTGGCTTTACTCTAATTAGGCTTTCAAGTCTTTACAGAGGAGTTAGCTGCTTCTAAACTGTTACTCATTTTGACGCTGGTCTCTCTCTCTCCCCCTTTCTCTCTTTCTCTCTCTCTCTCTCTCTCTCTCTCTATCTCTCTCTCTCTCTCTCTTTACCAGCATATGAAGTTGTTTGAGCACTGTTGGTTAGACAATTAAGAGAAGAAAAAATTTAAAATGACAAAAATTACTATATATTAGTGAGAAGCCACTCCTCCCTTCCTTCCAATTTCTCTTTGCACAATATAGGGTGTCCACAAAGTCTGTATAGATACGAATTTTATTTTTCGTCAAACAGAACAATTTTTTTAACTAAAACGTTTAGGTAATTATATTTTCTATACGATTTTCATTATTTGCAATGCATAATCTGTGGCGCCTTGCTAAATTCAGGTGAATTTTATTGAATAGGTGTAGATTGCCGTCTGTTTCAGCACACTGATAATGCGTTCTTTCAAATCGTATAGATTTGCAATCTTCATTGAGTAAACTTTCACTTTTAGTTTACCCCAAGAAAAAGAATCAAGGGGAGGAAGGTCTGGTGAACGAGGGGACCATTGTAGAATACATAATTCCTAGCACTGAGAGCACAAAGACTTGAAACAAGTTTAAGATTTGTCAATGTATTTGTCAAATGTATTTTTTTTTAATCTTGTGCATTTGAAGCAAATGATAACTAATGTTGCAATATGCATAGTCGGCGCTGAGGCTGATATCCTCCTTGGATACAAATTTATATATTTTTGCTTGTTTTTAGCTCTTTACTTTTGTACATTTTCTATTGTCATATGAGGTAAAAAAAAATACAAATTTATTTCTTTGTTAGAACAATTAGGCAATAGAGCTAAGAAACCGCTTTACCGTCTCTCTCCCTGACATAAAACGCACCTGACCGATGTGAAGCCATATGTGAAACTATGTGCTTCTCTCCAGCGGGAAACTAGAGTGGCCGCCGGCTTTGCCAATGATGGTTTTCTTTTCACTTGAAGTGCAGCTCAAGATTTATGCCATTACGAATGGCAGCCTGTTTTGCAGGCGGTAGCTTTAAAAGAAGTCCATTTGTTATTCGAGCTTAACAGCTCGTGTTAAACTTGTCATTCGAGCTTAATTGCTGTAATAAATAAAATTCAGCTTTCAAGATTTATGCCATCGCTTCTCAACCTGGAGGTCACGACCCTCCAGGAGGATCGGAATCCCTTACACTAGGGGTTGGAGTGCTTATGTAAGGAAAAACCTTTATTCATTAGTTGATATATTTCAGTCAAAAGTACATATCAATGCAAATGAAAAAGTTTGAAATTTAAGAAAGTGTAATTAAATAAATAAGTAGGACCAAGGTGTTTTTATTATAAGGGAAGTGGGAGGGTGCCTGATTTAATTTTTGGCTTCTGCTGGGGATAGGGATTCACGACCCTAAAAAGGCCTAATAAAGATGTTCTGTGAAAAATAGTTTATTATATGTACTGCTCTTGGAAACAAGATGTGCTGCCAAACGGTAATAAATCATTGAAAAATGGTTTCCTTTTATTGAGCTCAACTCAATACCTACTCAAAAACTTTGCAAAAAAGGTGTTTGAAACTGAATAATTTACTCCTTTTCACACAAATTCGATGCCTAGTAGAAACAGGCTATGCCTGAGCCTCATGATGGGTGCACCTGTTGAAAACCAAGTCACGATTTGCATAAAATATAATTTTTTTTCTCCCTACATTACAACGTTACACAGGCGCAGTGGCGTAGCTAGGCGACAAGGGGAGTGGCTGTCTCCTGGTGCAGTCTCTGAAAGGGTTGTGAAACTGAGGCTCTTTTCCCTTATATTGGGGTAGTAATTGTATAGGGGGACAAAAGTCGGCATTTTCCTCGGGTGGCTGAAAACCCTAGCTGTGCCTCTGCACTACAGAAGTGAGAAATTGAAATGGCAGGATCTTTGTTAGAAATACCAATATAAACACTACTTTGGTCCAAGTAGTTTGGTGTGTTTTTCCTATTCGTCATGATTACGTCACGATTAGATTTTACACGATTCATATCTAATTACAGCTAATTACAACTGTTGACTTGCGTTCAAAAGCACTTATTGAGACCTATTGCAATTGATTATTTACTTATTGTGCTTCAGAGCTCAATAAGCTGCAATTCCTCCTTTTACTGCTAGAAAATTCTTGGAATATTTATCTATTATATATTTTTCTTCAGAAATTCATTTTGGTGTTCAAACCGGGTTCAATAAAGCACGATAATTGCGTGTATTCAATAAGCTATTAAATAAAAAAACAAGTTTTTTTAAATGAAAGTAAGGAGCGACATTAAAACTTAAAACGAACAGAAATTACTCCTTATATGAAAGGGGCTTTTTCTTCTCAACGCCCCGCTCCTTACGCTAAAGTTTGACTCTTTCTCTTAACTCTACATTTTAAAACAGTAAAAACCTTTAGCGTAAAGAGCGGGGCGTTGAGAAGGAAAAGCCCCTTTCATATACGGAGTAATTTCTGTTCATTTTAAGTTTTAATGTCGCTCCTTACTTTCATTAAAAAAAACTTGTTTTTTTATTTAATTTCTGAACGTTTTTGAATCAATGCATGTTTTGATTTTGGCTCTCCGCAGAGGAATAATTAAAACAAAATACGTATATTTATTTTTTTTTGCTAAATGGCTTTCTCATAATTTTGATCGAATGATTTTGAAGAAAAAGAGCGGGGGAGGACGCCTAGTTGCCCTCCGTTTTTCGGTTAATTAAAAAGGCAACTAGAACATTTAGTTTTTTACGAATCTTTTTATAAGTAAAAGATATACGTAACTCATAAATTAGCTTACGTAAAGAACTTTTATATTCTCATATTTTTATTACATATATGAGGGGGTTCGCCCCCTCGTCAGTACCTCGCTCTTTACACTAAAGCTTAAATTTTGTCCCAATTCATTAAGAATGACCCCTGAATCGCAAAAGCCGCAGAATAAATAGTTGAAATTACTAAAAAATACTTTAGCGTAAAGAGCGAGGCATTAGGAGGAGGTGAGCCCCTCATATGGGTAATAATTTCTGTTCGTTTTAAGTTTTAATGCTGCTGCTTAGTTCCAGCTGAAAAAAACTTTTTCATATTTATTTTTCATTGTTTTTTTTTTCTAAGTAATGCTAGTAAATCTTGCGCTCCCGTCATGGAAATTTTCTTCCCCCATGACAAATTCCTCGATGAAAAAGTTCCCTCAGCATATCCCCCTCTTCTCAACCCCTGCCTCCAACCAAAAAATCCTCCTGAAAACGCCTGTACACTTCCCAATAACCATTACTATATGTAAGCACTGGTCAAATTTTTGAACTTGTAACCCCTCCCACGGGGACTGTGGGGGAGTAAGTCGTCCCCAAAGACATAGTTATAAGGTTTTTATAATACGTTGAATAAAATGGCTATCTCATAATTTTGATCCGTTGACTTTCGGAAAATAATTAGCGTGGGAGGGGGCCTAGGTGCCCTCCAATTTTTTGGTCACTTAAAAAGGGCACTAGAACTTTTCATTTCCGTTAGAATGAGCCCTCTCGCAACATTCTAGGACAAGTGGGTCGATACGATCACCCCTGGGAAAAAAAAAAAAAAAAAAACAAATAAACACGCATCCGTGATCTGCCTTCTGGCAAAAAATATAAAATTCCACATTTTTGCAGATAGGAGCTCGAAACTTCTACATTAGGGTTCTCTGATACGCTGAATCTGATGGTGTGATTTTCGTTAAGATTCTATGACTTTTAGGGGGGTTTTCCCCTATTTTCTAAAATAACGCAAATTTTCTCAGGCTCGTAACTTTTGATGACAAAGACTAAATTTGATGAAACTTATATATTTAAAATCAACATGAAAATCCGATTCTTTTGAAGTACCTTTTAGTATCAAAATTCCATTTTTTGGAGTTTCGTTTACTATTGAGCCGGGTCGCTCCTTTCTACAGTTCGTTACCACGAACTGTTTGATTGTAAATAATTGCAACCCGCTGCAATAAGCTCTGCTGAACGCATTTATGTCTTGAATCTTCAATCGGATTGATCAGTACAAGGAATAGGCTGGAAAACAAAACCGACCTTGACTTACCAAATTACGCACAGGATAAGTTACTGATACTGTAGCGTAATTTTAGTTTTCGTTGATCCAGTTCTAGGGCATTTAACTCCTATGTTTGGAGATTATAAACTCAGGCCAACCGGTATTTTTGACGCTCCGTCTTCACCATCTTGCATTTATCAAGTAGACTTCTATGCCTAGACACAGATATCTGTCCATAACAATGTCTCCACTTCTACCTATTTTTCGGGAGATCTACTAAATTCCCAATTCATCTCCCGACAAAAAAAGCAAAATATCGAAACTACCGAAAATATAACCCTGAATCCCCAGAAATGTTACTTTACTCGTTCTTTGTTTTTTATATGTCTATTGTATGTGGTCTTCTAGCAATTTTTCTTTGCTCTCTAAACTTTTAGAATGTGTTATTTTATTCGTACTGTACTCTAACAACAACCAAAAAAACATAATACAAAATAAGTAACAGTCCTACAGAAAATTCTACCGCACTCCAAGAGCCATCTAACGATTTTCAACAGAAAATATCCGAGGTTTTAGAAATGGTTCGAAAAGAAAAAATGAAAGCACCGGATGTGTGCCTCAGCATGTAAATAGCTAAACATGCATATGAACACCTTCACATCATAACTAACAATACAAATTTTTAGATCTTTTTTTTACATTTCAAGCAAGGTTGGTAATGGTTTGAAGCCGAAAACGGCTGTCTTAGTCAATTACTCACTTTCGTACCATTTTTCTGAATCTATATTACACCATTCCCAAGATCTTCCAAAAATAAGAGCAAAGCAAATTTGGTAAGAACAAAAACGATTATAAGAATATTTGCTATTCTTGAATGTTTGAAATATAAGGACTATAATCAAAACCTAACATTGTTGAAATAATGTAAAATAAAACCATGAAAAGAAGAGCTTAGCCAAAAATAACGGCTTCAGACCATTTTGAGGGTAGCCACTTCTGACGTTAAATGTAAGGTCGTTGACTGTTCCTTATCATATGAAGCAATGTTGTTTCAGGAGAACTTTGCCTATCACATATGTTAAATACTAATACGAATATTGATTATCTAAGTTTGAAAAGCTAGCCATCTCATAATTAGTCTGGGTAGCAAGGAGCCCATAGGGAAGAACAATGAGGTCTTCGGTCACTCCCTATTTGAAGACTAATAAAGTAGAGTAGTTAAAATACATTTTTCCGTTTTCTATATTTTGCAATAAGGTAGAGTTCCAAAGGGCTTGTTCTGGGGTGAAATTTTTTTTGACATTTCTTAGAAAATACTTCAGAACACATTGACATGTTGACTCGTAACGCATTGTATGAATACACCTGTAAAAAATGACACTTTTCTGACAATTACCATTTATTCAAAGATTAGCTCCACCTCCATGGACAAATTTTTGTAGGTTCACCCCCATACCCCCTGCTTGATAAACACCATTGGTGGGATGTTAATCCTGTCGGCATGAGCTCTAAATGTTTTATTTGATATCAAAGCATGCCCTGGAAATCCCATGTTCTCTGCTATAAAATCCTTTATATAAAAGCAAACACTGAAGCTCAGGCATCAAATGCGTGTTCATAATTTAGGCTATTGCATTACCTGTTTTATTAACCCGGATTAACCTTAGACCTTCCACAGTGACGCTTGTATCAACATTAGATTGATTAGATTGTGCAACTCACCGCAGTACTGAGATAATACACTGGTATTACTAAGTAATTACTGAGATTACCAAGATAAAGCTTCTCATGTTTATTTTCTTTGTTCACTAACTATTTAAGAGTAAACACAAATTTTTCAACACAATTTTTATTAAGAGTAAACACAAATTTTTTTCTTAGAAATAAGAAGAATAAAGCCGAGATTAAGCTGCTACTACGAATAGTGTTTCGAAGCAAGTTTGCAAATCTTATAATCTGGTAGAGCAGAAATATACCCATTTCTCATTCCATTCGGGCTATTAACTGATAAATTTTTAGTTTACTTCGCTGGGTAGAAGATGATATTTATGCCCTTCCCAAATACATGAATTTCTACCATGGCAAATTTCATTTTTAAGTCCTTGAAGGGACCCTGAAGTGACAGTTCGTTCTGACTTTTTTTTTGACTTGGAGAAATAAGCTAGAACATACCATTTCAGTTCTACTATTCAATTTTAAATCTATTGCTACGCTGATATTTCAAAGTCATTATTGGTTCGATACCAATATTTCCTTGCGTGTGACATATATAAACATAGACAAAGTTAGCATTGTCTGCGGTTAGAACACAAGCGCCAATAAGAATCAAAAGGAGACACAAGGAGAAAAGGAAGACTGTTTTCCTAAATTAGTGATTAATATAGACCCGCACTTGAATGAGGCCTTAACCCTACTCATCCATACAATCACATAGGTCAAACAGCATAGCCATACACAATCAACCATAAAGAATAATCCGTGGACAGGCAGTCATGTCGTCAATAAGTATAAGTCGTCATTTACCAAACAATAAAGACAAATAATTTAGAGTTTTGGTTAGGTTAGGTGTTTAATATAGTGCAGTCTTGGCGGCCCCCCCCCCCTGCATAATTCTTTGTCGTAGTTTCCATAATTCTGCTACTAAGCTATTATATTTTCATCATATTTTGGTGTGTTTCATTATGATTAAGCTAACTTCACTTCTTGAGTGTGGTGTCTGTAAGACACAAGTGCTGGTGACGTACTTAATATAGTGCGGTCTGGGTGGCACCTTTTTCATAATTATTTGTTGTAGTTTTCATAATTTTGTTGGTAAAGTGTTACATTTTCATCATATTTTGTTTTATTCCATTAGCATTAACCAAACTTCACTTCTCGACAGAACTTGAGTGCGGTGGCTATAATACACGAATACTCTTAAGGGTTCTCCATGGTAGGTTCAGTTTCATATAAAACTCCTTACCACACAACACACTACCGGTTATAAAATCCAGGCTGCTAGATTCTACAGGGCAGCGTTATATTATAGGATAGTGTTTTACAAACTGGCAGGCGTGTCTCCCCAGGGAGGCACGGTCTAGTCTAAGGGGAGGCACAAAAATAAGCCAAGATTGACAGAAACTCAAACGAAATTAAGACAACGCAGTAGTAAAATTATTTTAAATCTTTTGGGATTGAAGGCATTTACAGGCCCAGGATGAACAAAAGCTAGGTTTACAATTTCCAAGTAAAATTTATAGATTCTGAAGGATATTTTATTCAGGGACGATCAATTAGATGATCTGCTGATACGATCTTTGCGATCAATTAGTTTCTCAGATACACACTTCAAAATTCGTCTTAAAAGTAGAAGAAGTTAATTATGTAGCTAAAACCGCATACTTAATTAGATATCTGTGATAGCCCGTGACATTTTTAACATAGTTGACATTTGTTTAATCAGAAATGTATATTGTGGGATGATTGCATTTGGCTTTGTACAGGCGGTGTAAAATAAAGGTAAGGACACAAAACCGGGCCAGGGTTGCCACTATTTCAAGTAAAAACTTATGGCATGCCTTGACAAGCGCATAGTCAAAGGGAGCCAAAATCTTTCGCTTGCATCGCCCGGGTGCTACCTTTAAGTGAATGGATCCTCCTTGCGTAGAAATACTCATATTATCGAAGCAACAATTTTTTTTTACTCCCAAATTATGCAAGATTTTGTGTCCTGTGAGATACTAGGCACGTAGAATTTTACGATGCATCTGGCGTTGTCATCATTGCGAACTCGGATTTGACCGACTTTTTATAACCGAAACACATTCATTATTTTGGCATTGCATCTGTGTGAACCAAAAGTAGCCCATTATCGCTACTGATCAACTAAGGCGCTTCTCAATACCAAAGACCTTTTTTCACTTTTGAGAGCTAAACGGACTTTGTTTGTTTGCCTTATTAAGTTGCTCATTTCTTTTTTCGTTAATCTCTCCCGATTTCGCTAAACGATGAACTGAGCTTAGGAGCTCAATTTAAATTCGTCCTTTGTCTTTTAGCTTTTTCTCTAGATCGGAATAGGAAATCTGCTTGGCCTTCCCTCGAAGCATAAAACGCAATTTTTGTACTTTGTTTATCGTAGAGATTTCTTGTTAAAGTAAGAAAAACGAACGCTATATAGTCGATAAGCAGTAAGTAACAGAAAAATCTAAGTGATGAAAATGATCGCAGCTTGTGTTCCAGCTTCAAGCTACATCAAGAATCGTTTATTTATGAACTTCAAATGACAATAAAAAACACTAGTTGATACAGATTAGTCTAAGCACTGAAAGACTTAAGACTAAAAAAAAGAAAAAAAAAAAAAAAAAAAAAAAAAAAAAAAAAAAAAACTTTAAAATTCACCACAGCGAGATTTTGATGGGATCAAGTATGAATTTGATTTGATATTACTAGAATATTACTAGACAAGGCTTTGATACCTATGCAGAAGATTTCCAATTTACCTTAGGGGGGGAAGCAGCAGGGACATACTTTTTGTTATTATTTTCAGGCTTAGCAGAAAGAAATTACATGCCAAACTTACGTGCGTGTTTTCAATGCACTGGCGACGCCATCTGTGGTTACATGTGAACCCGTTTAGGCCCCCAAAGAATAGCTTTTGGTTCTTCTGAGTCACGGCAATATTATCCGATATGAAAAAAGTAGACCTCTCGACTCCTTGGAAAAGTGTGTAATTTCATGTAAACTCCATATATTTTTTAAGTAAATCCACGGCATTTCCAATATCCATGGCAGGGGTAGAAACATCCATGTAAACATGGACAAACACGCTGGTGGCAACCCAGAATGGCCTTCTAACACTAGTTAAAATGAATGCACACGATGTTCTGGAAACGCACTGCCTGCTCCACCAAAATTATGAACTATATAAAACAAAAAACAGTTCATTATAAGTCATATTATTCACAAAGATGTGTGGCGATATGGGAGCTATTTACACCATACTTTTCCACTACTGCGAAGTATACTGGCTATCGCGTTCCTAAGTGGTTCAGATGATACGTGAAGGGGTTATCTCTTCTTCAACACCTCGCTGGTGACGCTAAAGTTTTGTATTACTTTGGAAAGTTGAGGTGTGATAAAGAGTCAAACTTTAACGTAAAGAACCAGGTGGTGAGGAGGGGACAGCCCCTTCCATATATAGTATAATTTCTGTTCGTTTAGTTTTAATGTGGCTCCTTACTTTCAATTAAAAAAAACTTATTTTTATTTAATTTCTGAAAAGTTTTCAACTAATGCACGTTCGAATTTGGCTCACCGTACATGAAAAATGAAAATGAAATTTTCATATTAATTTTAGCAAAGTTTGCCCTCGTCTAAAATTTCGTAAAATAACCTACAAGAAGCCTCCAGAAACTACGGCCCGGGGAAATTCCCCCCAGATAATTCCATTCTAGCTGAAAATTACCCCTGAAAAATTTCTTTTGGACAAAAGTAGAAAGGTGCTCCCTCACAAAATTCACCCTGGGAAATTTTTCCCGTGAAAATCCTCCCCCATATAATATGGAAAGATATACTAGATAATTTCAACCTGGTGAATATTTCCCCCGGACAATTCCTTTTAATATCTCCATATGTAAAACTGAGTCTGCAAAAATAAAGTAAGACAACTAAAAAGAATTTCGCGATAAGAATTTTGGCAAATACCCCCAGTGTAAAATTTCCCTTGGAATGTTTACTCCCCTGGAACTTTCCTCCCCACCGGAAATTATCCCTGTGGAAAATACCCCGTACAAAAAATTCAACAGCTCCCACCTCCTCCTCACGAAAATGTATATATATTTCCCAATAACAAGTACTTTACGCAAACAGCAGACAAGTTTCTTAACTTACAAACCTTTCCCCAAAGGCTGTGGGGAGTTATGCCATCCTCAAAGACACAGTTACTGGACTTTTCAGCTATGCTGAACCAAATGGTTATCTCAAAATTTTGATCGAATGACTTATAGGAAAGTAGTTTGGTGGGAGAGGGGCCAGTTGCCCTCCAATCTTTTGGTCATTTAAAAAGGGTACCAGAACTTTTAATCTCCATTCAAACGGGCCCTTTCTGAATATTCTCCGGCTGTTTATTCGATGTGGTCGCCACTAGGAAAAACATACAAGAAAACAAACAAATAAACACCCATCGGTGATCTTTCTTCTGGTAAAAGAACAAAACTCCTCATTTTTGCAGATATGAGCTTGAAACTTCTACAAGAGGGTTCTCGGATACGCTGAATCTGATGGTGTGGTTTTCATTGGGGATCCTTAACTCTTAGGGGTACGTTTCCCCCTTTCTTGAAAATCAGGCAATTTTTCTCAGGCTCGTAGCTTTTGATGGATAGCATTGAACTTAAAGAATCTTATATATTTGGAATCAACATAATAAGTCCATTCTTTTGATATATCTATTGATTTCAAAATTTTGTTTTTATAATTTCGGTTACTATTGATTTGCATTCCTTCTTACTTACAGTTCGTTACCACGGACTGTTTGATAGCAATTTTAATCAAAGAAAATCAAAAGTAGGACGCAAATATTTTTAGGGATGGTAATTTAATTACTAAACTGACCTGTTTGGTGGAAATTTTAGAAAAATTATTGGAATTGAATAAAACGGTATATTGGCTAAAAATGCATTTGGTTTACTTACTCAAGAAGCTAATAATAAATAATTCATAAGAAAAACGGAGCTATGGAAGACAAATTGAAAAAATTGAGTTTAACATGTTTAACACATTTAAATTTATGCGGTCAAGGTAATACATACGCAAAAATTCGTTTGTTGAACACATGGATGGTTCGCTAATTCATTTTTCGAATTATTTTGATGATCTTGATTTTACAAAATTCGCATGGATATAGAATCCATTTATCAACGAAGGAACTAAAGAATTTGAATTAACAAGTAATAAGAAAAAAAATTTAATCAAATTATCTTGTGACATTTCATTTAAAAAAAATTCCCGAATGCATCTATAATTTAATTTTAGCTCGATATTAAGAGTGAACATTATATTTTTTCAAATAAAATTTAAAAGTATTGCTGACGTTCCCAGAATCTTATTTATACGGAACAGGATTGTCTGCGTTAGATGAAATGAAATCGAAATATCGTATTCGTTTGGCTGTAGAAAAGGAGCCTCGTATTACAATCTCATCATTGACACCGAAATTTGTCAAAACTTTACGTTATCAGACAACTACATCCATCTGATTAAAAAGACAATAATATAAATTTGTTTTTCATTTTCTTTCTTTGTAAGAGTTTGTTTTAATAAATTTCGTAGTATTAAAATTTTCGTGTCTTTACTATTTTGTAAAATGGAAAATAGGCGCCGTATGATTAAATATTTTAAGGGAGCCGTTGGAAACCACTTTGTGGTCTTTATAGTTGTCCTTTTTTTCAGGAAAATAGTTCGGGAAATTCGCATTTACTTTTAACTAATTAGTCAGAAAAGAAAGCCGAAGACAACAAATATTAGCTGAGTAGTCATAAGTGTAATTTCACTGAATTTCACAATAAAAAAAAAACCGTGTTTATAAAGTAGTATATATTATTTCGCAGGTAATAATAGTTTTTATAATAAGTAATTATGTTTTTTTCTGGAAATAGTTCAGTAGAATTCGCATTTACTTTTGATTAGTTTGCTAACAAAGAAAAGCGCACACAACAAATATTAGCTTAGTAACCAAACGCGTAATTAAAGTGAATTTCACAATGAATAAGACCATGTTAATCCCTGTTAATAAAGTAGATAATCTCTGTTTATAAAGTAACCAGAGAATTAGTCTGACTTGAAAGCTCATATTGTGTCCTTTACTTTTGCAAAACTGTTTTCTACACTTTGGGAAAAAGGTTATACAGAAGAAAATTTTGGATTTCTAGGACGTTCTAGGTTGTAGTTAAGGATTAGAATTAATTCTGATAATGTTATATAAAATCCAAATCACAACATAAGGAATATTCCAAGAAGTGACTATTAGGTTTGATTTCCATTTTTTTTTTTCATCGGGTTAAATTTTAGTTTTGGTTCTTCTGCCTGTGACGTCCAAGGGCAGCATAAACCTTCGTAAAGGTTAAAGTAGTTTTCCTATTCATGAAATTAATAATTGTTGATTTTGCTCAATGAGAAGTAAGGTACAAACAGAGATGTTGCCGCGGATATTGCTGGAATCCATTTCAGGAAGAGGTTCAACCTTGACCTGCTTGAGTTTCGGCCCTGTGGGCCTGATGACGGCGTACAAATCCTCGGGGTCACGCTACTTCAGAGGGACTGATATGTCTTTCTGGGGAGTGGGGTGAGAAGTTATTCGTCAATTGGGATTTATGTCATCCCCAGGTGCTTGTTAATGGTGTCCATGGTTGCTGGCAGGTGGGGTCAGGGGGCCATGCCCCCCTGGAAATATAAGGAAACCAAAGGAAAGAGAGCAGAATGGGGAAAAACCATGAAAAAATTTTTGTTGCCCCATTGTTGGCTGCCTGCTAATAGAATTTGACCATTAATAAGGAAAATAAAAGTTCTAATTTGTGATTGAGTGACCCCTTTCGAGTTTTCCACAAACATTTTTCCATATGATTTGGTTGGAGCAACAAAAAAATTCGAATTCTTCATAGTAATGAATGGTAAGTAAATAACGATACTTGTCAATAACGAAAGTATAAGAGCCTATTGATAACAATCAATCAAAGAGTCAGCTTTTTATTGTGATCTTAAATATGCATTTTTTTTTTTTTTATAATTAGTGCAGTTATTAACACACATGAAAGTTCGTCTAATTATAGAAAACACAAGGAAAAAAATTTGATAAGGGGTAATTTCGGTAAAAAATATGCCAAGATCTTTTGCTTGCATTGCAAGAGTACCCATGAGCTGATAAATGAAGTCACTATAATCAGAAATGTTTCCCCTGAACGGAATTGTGGGAATTTCTGTATTTTCCCCCTGAACGGACACGTTTTTGTGTTTTATTATGATTTTTTTTTCAGGAGTGATTGTATTTATATAGTTGTCACTTTGAAAAAGATTTAATTTTTTACAGTTATGAAGTATAAAGGTGTCAAATATATTGGTTTTTGGTATTCCAGATTGAATTAAAAGCATCGACTTAAAAATTTTTATCTGATTTTCTTAATTTTAGTTTTAATGTTTTACTTTGAACAAACTACTTTGATAATGCGTTACTTTTTATTAACACTGAGCCTAAAGGCATTAAATATTTTCGTGTTTGATAACCAAGTTCAAAACTGTCGATATTGTTACAAAATATCTGTCCAACGCTTCGGCATTGCTCAACAGAATTGAATGCTGGGAGTTAATATATTAGTTTTTGAAAGTAAGCTATTCTTCTGTGTGTTTTTTGTAATTATTTACTTTTTCATTTGTATATATTTTCACTTTAATTGACATACTTTTTCTATTGCCTTTAGAAAAATGTTAGTTTCTAAGCTTAATGAAATAAAGAAAAAAATAAGTTGTTTCAACTATATGGAGCAACATTAAAACTTAAAACGAACAGAAATTATTACGTATATGAGGGGGGATGCCCTCCATGGAAAAATCCCCCTCCCCATAGAAGTATCCTCTGAACAATTCAATTCTGGCAAAATTTACCCCGGACAATTACCCTTAACATCTCCACGCGTAAAATTGAATCGGTTAAGAGAAAGCAAGACATATCAAGAAATTTCGTACAGGAATTCTGACAAATTCACCCAGTGTAAAATTTTCCCCTGAAGAGTTCTCTCCCTGGAAAATGCCCTCTCCATGGAAAATTCTTCTAGCAGAAAATTCGTCCTCCCCTCCCACCCGGAAAATATATGCATACTTCCCATAAAACAATCTATATATATATATATATATATATATATATATATATATATATATATATATATATATATATATATATATATATATATATATATATATATATATATATATATATATATATATATATATATCCATAAAAGATAAAACAGTTGGCAAATTTTATAACTTAAAAACCTGTCTTCAGGGGCATTAGGAGGTCATTTTATGTCCAGAGACATAGTTATTGGGCCTTTCAACTATGCTAAAAAAAAGCTATCTCAAAATTTTGATCGGACGCTTTTGGGAAAAAAGTGGCGTGGGAGGGGGTCTAGTTGCCCTGCAATTTTTTCGAATAAATGTATTTTCTGCAGAATTGACCTCTCTATATATAACAGGTTTACAAGCCACCACGATAGAAAGGACTTAGGATTCTTCGCAGATATCCAGATTTATGGGCTGAGCGAAAATGGCGAATTTAAGCATCATTGATTTATCGTAAGTTGAACATTTATTTCCCATTAGAGCTGCTTTTATTAATATACAAAGGTCTGCACTTTATCGGGTTTGAAAGAGCTTCCAAAAATTGCACAATGTTCTTGAAAACATAAATAAATATATGATGCTTATTCATAAGTTATAGCAAACTTCAATGTAACACTAGAAAGCATACTTTTAGGCTCTAGATTGTTTATTTACGCTTCTAAAAAGGCGACTTTTTATTCTGATGTTCAATAAACAATCATAATATTCCATCGCCGTCATAGTCTTTTTTTAAGTTGATTTTTGGTCATTAACGAACATAAGACTTATAACAATTAAAATAATTAAAAATTAAAATTATTCCGTATATGAGGCGGCTCGCCACTTCCTAGACACTCCCCATTTACGCTGAAGTCTTAAAGTTTTCCAAAAAACGTTGTCATTCAAATTCAACGGTCCTTCTGTTTCAGAAGTCTTTATTAAAGAACTGCAGTAAAAAATCAAACTTAAGCGTAAAGAGCGAGGGTTGATCAAGAGGCAGCCTCTCTCGTACACGGAATAATTCCTGTTCGTTTTAATCTTGCTCCTTATTTTCAGTTGAAAAAACTTTCTTTTTTATTTACTTTTTGACCTTTTTTCAGATCCTGCCAGGAAATATCCCCCCCCCGCTTTTTAAAATTTACCCTGAAAAATCCCTCCGATGACTTTCCTCTCTACAGGAAATTCTCCCCGTGGAAAATCACCCCCACAAAATATCCCCCAAAATTTCATTTATTTCCCATAGCAAATAATACATATGAACAAGAAGAAATTGCGTAGCTTAAAGTCACATTCCCAGGGACTATGGGGATTCATGTCATCCCCCAAGGCATAGTTATTAGACCTTTCAACTATACTATCAGATGGCTATCTCAAAGTTTTGCTGGCATGTCTTTGGTGAAAAAGGGATGTGAGAGGGGGGCTAGTTGTCCTTCAATTATCTGATCACTTAAAAATGAACTAGGAATTTTTATTTCCCTTCGATTTAATCCTTTCTTAGTCTCCTAGGACCACTGGTTCCATACGATTACCTCCGGAAAAAGAACACGAAAAAAAATATAAGTAAATTATGTATAATAAAATAATTATAAACAACAAAATAATTGTTTATATTTAAATATAAACAAGCATCCGCGATCTTTATTTTCGGAAAAATTACAAAATTCTATATTATTGTATTCTATATTGTATATTCTATATTCTCTGCAGTAGGGCTCTCGGGTGCTTAAACTGATGACGTAATTTTCATTAAGATCTCTTGAGTTTTTGGGGGTGTTTCCCCATTTTTTGAAAATCAGCAAATTTTCTCAGGCTCGTAACTTTTGATGTGTAACACTAAACTTAATGAAATTTTTTATATGTTTAGAACTAGCATAAAAAGCCGATTCGCTTGATGCATCTATTGTTATCAAAATTCCGTTTTTTTAGAGTTTCAGTCACTATTGGGCCGTGTCGCTCCTCACTTACATTTCTTTCACACGAACTGTTTGACAAATATATTTTAACTCTCAGTGTGTACTAAATTCTTATACAGCGTTCAGTTCTTATAAACTCATATTCTTATTCTTATACAGCAAATTTTCTATACTGGTCATGTTCTTTGCGGAATTACTTTTTTTGTTGAATTACTGGCAGTCCTGGAAAACAATTCAATAATGTCCGCCTCTCTTTTGAATGTCGTCTATTCTTGATCACAGAACTTTTGAGTTAACAGGTCACTAATGACGTTGTGTTGCCGAAATCATGGTACATGTTACGAACATTTCTTAGCCCTATTGCCAGTGGCGGTTCTAGAGTTGGGCAGCGGGCTTGCTGTCCACCCAGTTTTGCTGACACCTGACTTTGCTTTTACCCTATATTTTTATGTTCCTGTGGTATTCCTTATCCCCTCTAGATTGTGGGGCCAAAAACCGCTACTGCCTATTGCCTGCATTCAAGCTCAGAACAAATCTCCTTATAGAATACAAATTTCTATAATATTTATCATAACATAAGAAGCTAATAATATTTCTCCTTATAAAGAGCAGAAAATCGCCAGTATCAAAAATGACAATTTTTTACTTGTTTGACTATTGAATAAAACCCAATTGTTTAGTTTCAGAATTTTACAGGTCAGGACCTTATCCAGAATTTTTTCGGGCGGGTGGGGGGAACAAAACAGTTAGGGGAAAGATTAGTAATTTTCAAGATTTGTGGGTGCAAAAATTTGTTTGTATATATTTTTTTTTACTTTTGTACAACAAGAATTTCGCGGTGGGGGTCAAACTGGTTAACCTCCTGGATACAGTCATTGATAGGGCTTACCATTCAACAGGGATGAGTCGTGGCAGGGTGATGGAAATGATCGAAAACCTCAATGTACATCGGTTTACCATTTTTTCATACCACATGATTTTGGCTAATTTAGGAATTATTTAGATTGAAGTTCATATTTGGGCTAACTCTGACTGAACATATCTCGGCTTTTCGGATCGACAGAGCCAGAGGTGCAAAATGGTTGTGAAGATATTTCGCAACAGCTTTTGAATACAGTGAGACAAATTCTGATGAAAATGCTATTCAACAGACCTGATTGTCGGTACACAGCGAATTTATTGCATATAAAAATATCCTATCTAAGGAGATGACCGTAAACCGTGCCATCGCCATCTATATTAACAAAGAAGAAAATTTAAGGAAGATATAACAGAGAATAGTAGCGGATCTATGACACGCGGCTCGTTTTTAAGTTCACATCCTAACATCTAAGTAGGTTGGTTATAAAAAATTTTCCAGTCTTCAACTACTATAATCAGCAGAGATGGGCTATACTCTGGATGAGGTATAATTCCAGCTGAGGGGCTTTTCGCTATCTCAGAAAATAGTTGCACTAGGAGAGTCAAACTTTCAGGAATTAACTCAGACCCTAAATTATGCCCCAGAGAGGTAATTTCTAGCTCCCATTTCAAGGTCATTACTGTATTATTTGTCTGGAAATTCAGATGATTCTGCTTTAAAAGAAGTTGGCTTCACAATCTTCGGTTCATTTAGAAGACCCTGACTTCCGACTGAAAATAGGAATACTTATTCCAAACCCTAAATCTGAAACATTTTCTTGAATATAGAATGGATGGGAAGTTAATTGAAGCTCAGAAAATTATAAAAATATCCTGCTGCTACACAAAGAATTAGTCAGGTTTAGAGAAAACCATTCCAAAAGCTAGTAAAGCGTTCTATCCAAGTCCCGTTAATTTTTCCTACTCAAAGCACAAATTTGCATGAACAGCTTGGTGAGAATTGTGCAATTGAGGCTGTTGAAGAAGTGACAGAGGTAGCTGCTTCTGTTGAAAAAAATCTGTAAATGTGACATTTTTTTAGGCGTTTGTGACGCAAAATGCTTTTGTTACAAACAGTTCTGATACAAATATTATATCTCCATTTATTTTGTCATAAGAGGACAGTCAAGAAATCCAGGTTGTGATGTAGTTGGATCAGATACCAACAAAAAATTCTGGACAAGAAAGTGATTTCAACATTAATAGTGTTAATGATACTAACTCTTTTGAAGAGTCAGATGGATCGTTCAAGGCTCCTCCAGTGAAAAAAACTGCCATGGACTTGCAAAGCAAGGCACATGGACGAGGACACCAGTTGTAGTGAACTTTAAAAAGTAAATTAAGCAATCGGAAAAAATGAAAAGACAAACCTTCCGTTCACCTTATGGCCTCGGCAAGGACAAATACAACCGCAATAGTAAAAACGTAACTTAAAAGGCACGTAAGTATGAGATAGTTGTAGTATTGAAAGTGACCAAGATCTCAATCATCATTGATGAATCAACAGACAAAAGAACAACGAAATTTCTTGTAATAATTGTTCACTATTATTCTTTGGAAGAGCAGAAGCCAGTCAAGCTTCTTGACTCCAGGAAGAAGCCAGAAGAGCAGAAGCAGTTTTTTCAATGTCAGCTGTTTCTGATGCATCAGCTAAATGGTTGAAGAGCTTAATTGCAGAAGAATTCAGTAAAATAAGAAAAAAATACTACTGACAAATATTGCTGCCTTTGCTTCAGACAATGCAAGTATCATGTTAGGATCCAAAAATGGCTTGGCAGTCTTTGAAGCATGACTTTCTAAGGCGTGCATGGCTTGCAATGGAAAATGAAATATAGACAGTGCCAAACATTTCCTGATATAGCTGAGCACTGTCTGATTTACCTTAGCAAAACGAGATGGCTGACGATGGAGACTGTGGCTTAATGTCTTCCAGAACAATATGGGACACTTAAGTTTATTTTAAATCTTATCTTGCCGGTAATATCCATCCTGTAATGCCCTTTACAGGGCTCTAACAAGTTATGATTTCAAATTACATTATTTGTTCTTTGGTTAAATTCTAATAGTGGTGAAACGACTTAATGTAGAGTGTCAGATTGAAGAGGTAAAAGTTCATTTACTTCTTAATTAGTTGAAAAGCTGCTTGAAAGAAATAATGTCAAATTTCATCAAAGCAGATGTTTTGGCTCGCACTAACCCATTTGCTATAGACGTTACAAAGCCTGAATATCTGCAAAACTTTAAAGACATGTATTTTGGAGCCAAATTTGAAGCGCGTACCAGTAAGATGGGAAAAAACCTTGGACAACAAATATTGAACAATGGGTTTTTCATGGGGTTTGTAAGGTCAACGGCGGAACTTCTTTGTTCTTGACCTTCCCCAGGCTCTTGGAGGTATTGATGTCCTTGTCTCACTCCAGTGCCTTGGAAGAGAAATATTTTTCTCTGCTGAAGCTAATGAAGAGTCTCCTGTGAAACAGGCTGAACCCCAGTGCCATTTAGTCTCTCATGCATGTGCATAGGTTTGTCCCGGATTCATTCCGGGAAATATCTAATGCACTTGTGTCAAAAACGAAAAAAATAGAGGAAAATGGAAGTTCAAGAACATTAGTAATGTAAACTCATTGAACTTAAGCATTTGTTTTTATAATTAAACGGAGTCACTATGTTTTGTTGACACTTGAAAAATCGCTTTGCTATTTTTCCTTTAAGTTCAAAAATTAGTAAAATTTTTTCATTTAAATTCAAGAAGAAGCTGAAAAATCTTGCTTTACTTTCAAGTTTTTAAATCCATGAAGAAGTAGGAGAGTAAACATAAGTCACGCCCTATTTTGCATCCACATTGAATCTTCCATGTGTTCTTCCGTGAATAAGAAATCATATCTGGGTTACGATCAATGAATTTATTTCCTTTAGTTCCTCATTCTTAATTTTGTTTTTTAATACAAAAAAGACAAGAAATATTTAAAGACATTCTGTTTAGAAAGTCATAATTGTATAATATTTTGTTATTTTAATGTCCCTCTGTTTTAAAGCCAAAACAGATTTTCTGGCCAAAAAAAATGATACAATGTATTAATGATAACTCTCCAAAGACTTCATCTGATTGTTTACCGAATCTTTTTTATTTGTGATTTTTGTTCCAGTTCACTTTTAAGCAGTAATACAGCCAGTGAGTAGTTATTGGTAAGAAAACAAAAAGCTTACACCTGTCACCTGCTACTGTGCAGTTAGCAGTTAGCTAAAATATGGACTGTAATTGACGCCAAAGGCAAATATTTTGGTGAATTCCATCTTTTTTTTGTGTTTCGGTACAAAACAGTCTTAAATCTACTGTAGGCAAGTGCATTAGAAAAAAAAACAAACAATTTTCTTTTTGTCTCAAAAGTCTAAGAATCTGTAATATCTAGAAATGAACACATAAAATTGAAACTGTGACTTGTTCTGGGAATAAAATCCCCATGAAATTTTAAATTAATTAAAAATTAAAAATTTTTTAATTAAAATTTTTTGGCATTAAAATTTAAATGGCATTAAAATTTTTGGCATTTAAAATTTTTTGGCATCAAAAATGCTTCTTTTTGTTCTGAAGTCTAGTAGAGACTGGTAGCTCGTTTAAATTCACCTAAATATGTAAATACCAGTAACAAGCATAAATTTACCTTAAATAGGTATCAATATGCATCGGTATAATACAAAAAATTCTTAGGTATGAAAATTACTTAAAATACATGGAACTATTGGCATACTAAAATGATTCACAGCCAATTTACCTTTTGGTGATTTTTTGGTGATTTATTCTAAGAAAAAATGGTGATTTTTTATTCCGTCCAGTGGCAACTTCTTCTGGCAAACAATACAAAATTCCAAAATTTTGCAGATAGGAGCTTGAAACCCCGACAGCAGGGTTTCCTGATACGCTGAATCACTATGCTATTGTGTGGCCTATGATTTCAACGCCCAGGTGGGTAGAAATAGGGATAGATGGTATCCTAGTCTAAGTAAATTTGGTTTAAGAATTGAAAACAGTTGTGGCTGCAGATTGCTGCGATTTTCGGATCATAAAATGTCCCATAAATTAGCATGGTATTCTAATGAAGGGAGGACACCTAACACTGTTGATTATGGTAGGGTAAATAAAAGACTTGGAAATGATTCACAGCTGATAACCCCCATGGGGGTTATCAGCAGGTATGTAATTTTTTTTACAGGTTTTTTTTTAGCAGGTAAATAATTTTTCAGCTTAGGTATCAAAATTACTTAAAATACATGGAACTATTGGCATACTAAAATGATTCACAGCCAATTTACCTTTTGGTGATTTTTTTGTAATTTATTCTAAGAAAAAATGGTGATTTTTTATTCCGTCCAGTGGCAACCCACCTGATAACCCTCATGCCTTCTCAAGACTGGAACATCATTTGAACTTTATTGAAAAAACAAAACAAATTACCGTGGTTGGTCAGTTTAATTTACATATACTAATAAATTTTCCTTAAAGTTTTAATAATGTTTTACTTTTTAAAGTAGAAAAGGGGAAAACACTTAAAACGTATTTTATTTTCATTAGTTCCCTATTAAAGAAATTTTCTTCTATAAATTATATTCTGTCGGTAAGTGCTCTCAGTAGAAAGGAAATACTTTCAATTACTGAAATAAATCTAATGCATTGTTGATCTAACGTTATAAATAAAAAATTGAGGTCAATTTAAACAAGGGACGTTTTCGGCGAATAAACGATGCATAATTTTACTTCAAAATTAAGTTTACTTCATTTTAATTTGATTTATTGTAATTGGTCTTAATTAATATAATTTATTTTAATAATTTCAATTAATTTAAGTTTACTTTATTTTATAATAATTAAGTTAGTTTCAATTTACTATAAATACGGGAAAGCTATAAAGCAACGGGTTTTTTCTATATCGAATTTGTCGATGGGCGGTTGTAGTTCAGTGATAAGAATTATAAGTACTGAAATTAGTAGAAATGTAATTATAAGAATTATCATTGTTATAATTAACTGTAATAATAGTTTTCTTCATAAATTGTATGAGCAGTAAATCGTTGCTCACGCTGGAACGGCTCTGTTTATTTCATCGTCTATATTATCAAACTCTAAACTCTCCTATTTCACACTTAATTGCTCTTGGAAAGTTCCTCTTAAAATCTCATCCTGGAGTCTACGAACGTCATAAATATCTGGAAGAGGGTTACCATTCTTAATTTTTCAGCTTTAAATTGACTCCAAATATTACCGATTTTTTTATTTCAACATCAATAACGGAAATATCATAGTGCTTTGTATTTTTTCTCTAACCTTCGATATAGAATTGTATTATCAATAAGGTAAGTCGTCTTATCATAATATGGGTAAAATATTCACTTACGGGCAATTTTATGACCAAACACAGTATTAATTTAACTAGATTATTGTGCCGACAAACTTGTAGTAGCGGTGATATTCTTTCCAACATTAAGTTTACCTAAGCTAGGATGTCGTATATCCCTATTTGTACCAGCCTGGCCATCGAAATCCCCTGATAAAAATAGCCTACCATTGAGATCTGGTCTATTAGTTCCGGTAACTGTAGTTAATATTCGTCGGCAAGTCACTACTGTCTCCGCCGGTCGATTCTACAAGGATATATACTGAGGCACTTTTTCAAATACATATTAGAAATACGTTAATATACTACTACTACTACTACTACTACTATAATAAGTCACTGCAGCACCAAGCCGCCTGAGGCCAACACAGCTATGCACGCTCCTCCTCCAACCTAATCTATTCAAGGCCTCCCTCTTTACACCCTCCCAGGAAGTTCCCATTTCCTTTAAATCTTTATTTATGACATCCTCCCAGCCCAGACAAGGACGACCTGCTTTTCGTGTAGCCCCAGACGGTTGGCTGAAAAGGATAATCTTTGGCAATCTGTCATCCTTCATCCACAGAACGTGGCCTAGCCATCTCAACCTTTCTTTCATTATAGCCCTAGAAAGCGGCCTTGTAATAGGATTTACCTGACAAAATTTGAATGAATTTTTTTCATATTTTTTAGTCTATTGAATACAGATGGCGGAAAATATAGCCTTATTCGAGAAATTGACCGAGCATTAAGGAAGACAGGTGCATTCCACCTCACCGGAATTGAAGAATATAACGAAGCTGAGTTCTTCAAATGGACCAAGTGGTAAGCTTTTTTTTATGCTTCATGGCCATGATAATGGCCTGTTGCTGGCTTCCGTGCAAGCTACTTTTGAGTGCCATAACTCTACCCCGCATACTCTACATATCGCCTCTGTGGGACTTTCAATCGAATACTGAAGAGTTTGTTCCTTTTTTTAGTGCATTTACTTGTTCGTAATATATTAACTTGATATTCTAAAAATTGTATGGATGAGTAGGGTTAAGGCCTCGTTCAAGTACTGATCTATATTAATTACTAATGTAGGAAAACAGTCTTCCTTTTCTCCTTCTGTCTTTTTTTTTTATGTGTGTGCTGTTGCATTGGTGATTTCTTTTTTCATTATAATTTAGTTGATATTCTTATACCTTATATCGTTGATATGATATAATTTAGTTGAAATTTAGTTGCAGCTAGGCCAAAAATATGAAAGCTGTTTCTATTGAATGAATCTTGAATCTTATTAATGGCTCACTCAAACTTTTGCCACTAGTTAAATTTATGTTCCCCGTTCTGTTTCTATTGGAGTTTCATTTTAGGAAAATGTTTGCTTTCTGATCCAGAAATTATCTGATCCAGCATTAAATTATCTGATGGATCAGAAATTACATTATCATGGATCAGAAATTATCTGATCCAGCATTACACTAATAGTGTTGATCGTCAAAAGGGTACCATGTGGTCAAGAGAAGTCTGGATTAATTGTTTTATTTTCGCTTTTTTCATACCATATACGAGTGTCTGTTGGAATAATTTCCGAGCTGTTTTTCGTGCGTAAAAGCTGAATTTTTCTTAGTGTTTTTCCCGCTGCCTATTTTTTTCTTTAATTATTCTACTTCTTTTTCGTTGTTTGTAAGGGGCCAAGTATAAACTAATTACATGCTACTGCTATTGTTATTACACCCTCGCAATGCAGAATACCCATTAGGTTAATGGAATATAGCCTAAAGATTCTCAGACTTGAGTGCCATATTTAAATTATTTTTTAATGAGATATATTTTTTTAAGGAGTGAGTAAAATCCTTAAAAATTCACGGTAACAGATAATTCAGCTGGCTTAAATGAAAAACTATTTTATTAAATAAATACTGAAGATTCTACTAAGATAAAATTTATCCTCCACTTAAAACACAAATAGATGGCAAACATATTAGATGCAATCTAATTGATAAATTGATCTGACCCGTATTCCGTTTTTTAATGCCGTGTTCTCAATTAATAGGTAATCTTATTCTAGCACGTTGATTGAGGAGGGGGATAAGAGGGGGTGGTAGGCAGCTCTCATTTAATGTATAGTCAATTTTTTTTAACTTTTAATAACTGTTTACATGCATATACTACATTTTCTTTTAATTTGATCTCCATAATTTTTTTTTTATGCAAGTCAAAAAATATTTTTCGTTTAAATATTCATCTAAACACATTTCGTAATACATCTGTAGTAGCTCTATCAATGATTTCACATACTCTTTACCACCCTATTCAAGACTCCTCTTCGCGGTGAAATTTTACACTTTTTTATTTTTAATCCAACTGATTTGAAGATCTCACGAAAATGTTTCCTCGAGGAAAAGTTTGTATTACCTATACCGAACCTGAGTCCGAAATTTTCACAATCTCTTAAAGGGTTATTCGTTTTTTATACTTAGAGGGGGGGGGGTAAGTTCTTTTTCTTATTCTCTTCTCCCCTCTTGATTGACTAATATCCCTAAATTGAATTTTGTAGCGGTTCTTATCAACTCATGTAAAGTTTTCAAATAGTACACAGATGGTGCAAATCTTTAATTTTTTACGGGCTATAATTAAGTGCATTGGGGCAATATGCCCCACAGCGATTTGTAATTTGCTAAAACCTTTATACATTAAATATGACTTTTCGATGTCTCTAAATTGACCAATTATCTTGGAATTTGTAGTTTTCTTATTTCAATGTTTTCATTTTTGGGCTGAAATTGTCATTTTTCGGCACAAAATAACCAAAAATGGTCTTTCGTTACGCTACTATTTCTTTTTTGTACAATTGATCTAACAAATTTTTTGTTTATGCATTTCCATGCTTTCTGTGATACCTGGTTTGTTAAGAATACCACTGGAGACACGCTATCAGAATGAAAAAATAAGGTTGGTTCTCATGGCGATATCTCCTTTGCCATTATGAAAAAAATGAGGGATAACTGTATTTACTGTGACTCTTTCCATGCCATACATAGACGTTGACATTACCTAGGGGGGAGGGTGTCAAAAATCCAGTAATTAAGAGGTGCTTTATACGCAAAATGGTTCCCTCTTATATATATATATATATATATATATATATATATATATATATATATATATATATATATATCTATAACCTTATTTTTACAAAAACGTTTTCCCTTTCTCTGTAATTCATAATTCAACAATAGTTTTGGTTTTTTTGTTCGCAATAAATAGTTTAAACATGACCCCCTTGTTGGCTTATTTTTCTTCTTTGGTTTCTTTCAAGACAACCTCTAAATGCCTGGCACCAGAGTTCTCAATGTCATAATGTAACACGATATCTTTGTAAAACGATACAAACTTTCTTATAATCCGGAAAAAGAAATTTGCTTAGAAACAGCGAACTCGACTCTGCTTCAAAGTAAAATTATACGAGTAGAAAATACCCAAGCATCACAATATATCCTTTAGACATAAAAAGCAATTATGCTTCTTTTTCCTTTTTTAAAGAAGTATACATGTATTTTTTCAACAAGTTTATGTCAGGGGGGGGTAAACATTTTTTTTAACGTCGAAAATTTGTTTATATGCATTTTCGTTACGTTTTCACGAGTTGGACAACAGTAAGGGGGGGTCAAACCCCCTAACCCCCCTTTTGAACACAGATCTGATCCTTGGTCAAATGAAACGACCTTACCTAAAATGATGCGTAGTTTTATTACATAAACCTGAGTTGTGTGTTCAAGTTTAGAAACGGATAGTTCAGATGGGGGAACATTTCCCAGAGCAGAAGCATCAAGGTCAAGCTTTTTAAGTATTTCAGTAAGGAAGAAAACACACTATACAAAACTGAAAGACCTGATCTGGTCCGAACTTGAAAATGTGTAACGTTCGTGTATTACTGGAAGAGATTATAGCAATAAATATTTAAGTTCAAGCTCAATATTTAAGTTCAAGTTCAATATTAAATTCAGTAGTTTAGATGTTGAGTCGGGTTTGAGTTAGGCTACAAAACTATCCAGTTGACTGGAATAGCTCACGTTGGAAGCATGTCGGCTTCTAGCTTTGAGCCAGGAGATTCAAGGCTGAAAGAGACGCTCGAGTTCGTGATCCCTTTATCCTCCCCCAACTAGTGAAAATGGGCTGTAGTAAATATAGTAAATATAAATATAGTAAATAATAGTAAATAAGGATGAAAAATAAGAGATGAAAAATAAGGATGAAAAATAGTAAATAAGGAGGAAAAAATAATAGAAAATAAGGATGAAACCTTTTGATCGACAGTGAAACAAATATGAAATTTTAGCTGAATATTTCGGGCACATATACAGTGTCCATCATCAGCAGTAAAACTCCTAAGCAGTAAAAGTGTTACTGCTGATGATGGACACTGTATATGTGCCCGAAATATTCGGTTAAAATTTTATATTTCTTTCTCTGTCGATTAAAAGGTTTCATCCCTATTTTTAACTGTTATATTTTCGTCATGGTAAGGCAGTATGGTCTTCGAAGTTATCTGAGCTGCGGTAAAAAAAAAGTGGCCTTTCCGTAGCTGGCCTTCTTTTAAATGTACGTTTTGGCTTTTTATTGCTTGTTGAAATGTACAGTAAATGAGGTCTTTCTTGAAGGAAGTTTTTTCTTTTGCCATTTCTTGAAGGAATAAAATGTTAAAAGTCTAGAGTAGCGGTTTTTCAGAAGAAGACATGCTACAAGACATCCTAAGCAGTAAAAGCGTTACTGCTGATGATGGACACTGTATATGTGCCCGAAATATTCGGTTAAAATTTTATATTTCTTTCTCTGTCGATTAAAAGGTTTCATCCCTATTTTTAACTGTTATATTTTCGTCATGGAAAGGCAGTGTGGTCTTCGAAGTTATCTGAGCTGCAGTAAAAAAAAAAATGGCCTTTCCGTAGCTGACCTTCTTTTAAATGTGCATTTTGGGTAAACCCTTGTCGATTACCTATCTTTTGATACTTGTCTTATTAGATTTATCTGCTTTGGAAATTAAAAAGACATTAAATGTTACTTCTTATCATGTGCTTCCCTAATCTGAGCTTTATCAATGGTTTCATTTTTATTTTCTGGAAATAGATTCTTTTTTTAAGATGCTCCATTGTTTTTCTTATGATGCTTTTTATTGCTTGTTGAAATGTACAGTAAATGAGGTCTTTCTTGAAGGAAGTTTTTTCTTTTGCCATTTCTTGAAGGAATAAAATGTTAAAAGTCTAGAATAGCGGTTTTTCAGAAGAAGACATGCTACAACAAATAGAGAGACATTTTTACATTGTTAAGTTTATGGTCGTCTTGTTAGCGCTTTTGACAATTCATCCCCTGCAACCTTCTAATTTTCTCATATATCCCTAGGCTATATGAAAAAACTAACATAACGGCCCCTCTTCCTTCCAAAAAAGATTGTTTCTTCCAAATACCATTGCTTAGAATTAGGTATAATTAAATGATAAGTCAAACAATACTTTTAAATTTAGCATAGAAATTTCCCCTCATAAAAACCTTTGCGGCTTCATAGGTCCGCGTTAGGAATACTGAGTTTAAGAATTCGGTCAATCTTCTTCCAATTACATTTATTAATCAAATTATTAAAGTCCTTGAATTAATTATGCCGTGTTAGTGTTTTTAGGGCCACACAACCGGATGGATATTTCGTATTAAGAGATTTCATATCTTAACTGAATAAAATTAAATTTAGATGGCAGCAATTTCAGGAAGTACTTCTTATACGCATAATTAATTTTTTCACTTGCTATAAAAAGTATTTAAAAAAAATAGCCGAGTAGTGAAAAAGCAAAAGAAAAGAAGCAGAAAAAACAAAAAAAAATGAAAATACAAATAACAAAGCCAAAAAGAGAAACAAGGGAATTACAAAAATGGCAGGAAAAAAGACGTTAAGAAAAAAAGAAAATCAAAACAAAAGAGGTCACGACTGTACAATGAGCCTTAATAGGTTGGGGTAAGGCCCTTAAAAAGGAGGCATATCCAGACCAAGTATTCAATAGCTTCTCAGAATACGTAATAATATTAGTAATTCCAATAGGAATTTCCAACTTGAAAACTTGAGAGATTTGAAAACACTTTTTGTGTGTCCGTTGATCACATCGACACGGAAGCCATTTCTTTTTTGAGAATAACTTATTTCGGAATTGTGCTTATATATTCAGTAATTTAAACCCAGTTAGTTCATGTGTCCAAAAATTCGTCTGGGGTTTTGCTTGGACAGAAAATAAATTTACAGCCATAAAATTTGCGTTTCTTCATGAACAGTCGTCTAATATTATAAAAATATAGTTTTAAATATGTTTTTAGCAATAAAGAAGCGTCAAACAGTTTTTTTTCAAAACATAAAGAAAACAATGTTGGGTTTTACACAGCATATTCTACAAGTGTTTATTTAACTTTACGTCATTAAAAAGTATGACTAAACTCGTTAAAAAATATTTAAATACACAAGTATTTATTCATCTAAACCATGTGCAAATTTGAATCCACATTGTAATGTAGTTTTTACTGGTGATAGTGATAAAGTACTGGCCTCCAAAACAGATGAAATGTTTTCTTAATCACGACTAATAAGCTATTAATGCCTATAAAACGTATTATTTTCCAAATTTTTATTATTTTACTCCTTCTTAATGCACTCGGATCCTCGTCCTGGCTTACACTTGTAATCCTTGTGATTTTAAATAATAGGGTATTGCGGGAACCTCCCAAGTCATGGAAAGGAAGGAGTCAGTGAGAGGCTTCACGTACGAGGGGGGGGGGCTTCCTGCAATATTTTGGTGACTCAGTGAAAAAAGGGGGGCAAAATGCAGTTTTATCCGTTAAGGGGATAAAACTGGGGGGAGATTAAAGGAAGAATAAAATTAGTAAGATAATAAGATGAATGAAAGAGAATGAAATTACAGACATGACAACGACTCGATCTTGACCTATCGAAATATCGGTGACTGTTGTAATCGTAATGATTTTACCGACTCAATTTATAAATCGGGTAAAAAGGCGAATAAAATAAATAAAAGAAAAGGTTAAAATAAGTCAAAATAGATGTTAGTACTGATAGAATATCTAGCGCTACGCTGATTATGTTTAGTAGTTACAGCGGTTTGGTGCAAACACTTGTTGGCAGCAAATCAATCGCTAGCAGGTGGTTGGGAAACACGCTAGTATAATATCAGACATCAGTTTGATTATAATTTATTTGAAGTAGAAAAGAACGAATTAAACACCCAAATTCAACATTTCGAGATTATTGACTGATAAAGTATAAATAAAGTAATTGGTATGCACGATAGAAATAACTACTTTTAGCGTCAGAACGCCACCTTTGATGGGTTATAACGACCAAGTAAGTTGCATCTAGCCTCTTTCTTGCATCAAGCCCATCAACGTTAAATTGGCAAGCTATTCCATTCGAAAGAAAGGTATGGCTTATATTTTGTGTATGCGTTGTACACTACCCAGTGTAATTCTTCACTACCTGCTGACAAGTGGGTAGGTTGTATATGTAGCCCGCATGTTTCCACTGGGGCTAATAGAGTGACCTCGAATATCAAAATTGATCTTATTATCGATATTTCCTATACCGTGCCTAATTTCTGTGTGTTTTCAGATTTTCCTTCGAAAAGATCCCTCTCTCAAAATAAATTATGTTTATTTTGTCTTCATGCCCTTTCTGACACTAAGATCATATGATTTGATAATAAAAATAACCATAACAAAAAGAAAATAGTGGGGTAGCGTCAAATCTATTGCCGTGTGATCTAGATACAAATTACTTTTGGTCAGATTTGTAATATTATTTGTAATCCCATTCAAAGGTGTCGCTTCACGAATATTTTTCGAATTGGAGGTAACATGTCTTTCATTAAATATAAGGGGGCGAATTTGTCACTTTTTCAGTTTTTCAAATGAAAATATCAGAGCGAAAAATCTATTATAAAATAATAGATTTTAGAGACATTAATAGCTTATTAGTCGTGAATAAAAAATGTTTCCACTCTAGGGCTTGAATACAGTCACCAGTAAAAACTACGTCATAGTATGGATTCATATTCGTACGCGGCTTAGATGAACTCATCATGGTTATGTTTTCTTCAGTTTTTAAAGATGAATAAATACTTGTCTATTTAAATATTTTTTAACGAGTATAGTCATACTTTTTAATTACGTAAAGATAAATTTACACTTGTAAAATATGTTCTGTAAAACCCAGGATCTTTTTCTTTGTGTTTTGAAAACAAACTTTTTAATGCATTGAACCCTTTTTTTATTTTCAAAAACCTATTTAAACTTCTATTTTTCACGATAGTGGACCGCTGTCTATGAAGAAACGAAAATTTAATGGCTGAAAATTTATTTTCTGTTCAAATAAATGCCGTTTTAATTTCTGGACACATGAATTAACTGGCTTTAAATTCCTGACTCCATAAGATGTTAAGTATAATTCTGAAATAAGTTAATGTCAAAAAAGAAATGAATTCCGTGTCGATGTGATCAACGGACGCACAAAAAGTGTAACTAAATGTTTGAGATTTTCAAATTGGAAATTCTCGTATGTCCAAAGTTCTCCTGGAAACGCTGTGCATAGAAATTTTTTTTGGAGGAGTCTGAAATTTTGTAAGGGATAACCATTCAAATTAACCCCGAAAAAGGTTAGGTTATACAGATAAATGAGATATTATAGGAAAACCATCAAAATATCAAGATTTAGAAAGAGCATAAGTATTTAGGAGGTTATGGATTTAAAAACACCCATAGCCACTACTCTTTTCTTCCCTTAATGATTTAAGTTGACGAAGAAGTTTAACGGTGGATTTCTTAAGACGCATATGTTATTAATTTTCTTTAAGACGCAGGTGCTTGTTACGTAATAGGGGGATTACTTTTTGTTATCCCCTATACCAAATACCTGTACCATAATTATGCAGGTAGTTGTTACGTAATAGGGAATATGTTCTAAAAGATGCAGGTGTTAAACTACGTAATAGAGAGGGTTTTTTCTTTGATTCCTTAAAAACTTGTAAGGGCTAGGAAAAAATCTTATAGCCCGCTACTGGGGGACCTTCAAGACCCCGGGCCCCTAGCGAGCGATTCCACTGGACACCTAACAGCCAATTAAACTGGGGCCCTAGTAACCTTTTCTACCGGGAGGGGAACCCTAGCAGTCAATTCCAATGGGACCCCTAGCATCCAATTCTATTGGTGCTCTGGCATCCAATTTCACCGGGCCCCTAACCTAACCACTGGAGGGGCGCTAGCAACCAATTCCAACGGGGGACCTTAGCAGTCAATTTCAATGGGGCCGTAGCATCCAATTCAAGCAGTACCCTAAAATCCTATTTCATAGGGAGCTTTGCAACCAATTCCAACAAGGGGCTTCTGCTAGTCAGTTGGGGAATCCCCGATTGTAAATGAGTATGACGCATTCTCGTTTAGCTTGTTTCTTCAGGGTCCCTGGGGAAGCCATGCTTGTAACTGAGGATGACACAGGCGTGGGGGTGTTACGTAAATGACGATGCGCACGTGGGTGTTACGCAATACTTAAAGAGTTTTTTCATTCTGGATTTCATTTTTCTTTCAAGGCGGTTTTTCCTTTCTTATAAGGCCGTTTTCTTTCTTCATATGACATTTTCTTCTAAAACATTTTTTCTCAGGGAACCTTTATGCTCCCAAAATTTTTTTTTCCGCATTTTTGCCTCTTACATTCCATTAATTTAAATCTTGATACAGCAAAATCACATTTTGAAAAATGAAACACGCAAACGAAGAAAAAAGAGACACATTTTCGTATTTGGTTATTTCTCAGAGATTGTAATGAAAATGCTTTTAGCCAAGATTATTTGGCTGGTCCACCCTAGCAAGCGATTCCAGAGGGAGGGGGTGTTATTAGAGGTAAATTTAACCCATATTAAGATATATTTCCGAGAGAACTTAATGATAATGCCTTGTCTCTATTGCTATATTAGATGCGCCTGCCTGTTAAGTTCCATTAATTTAAATCTTGATACTAGCAAATCATATTTTGAAAATGAAATACGCAAACGAAGAAAAATGAGACACATTTTGCATTCGGCTTTTTCTCAGAGATTTTAATGAAAATACCACTTTTTTTTAGCTAAAACAATGTTATTCTCCCCAACGTGGCATAGTGCGACTAGCCCACGATAGGAAGTAATTCCAGAGGGGGAGGGTTGTTATTAGATGTAAATATAAGCCATATTAAGGAATATTTCTGTTAGATATTAATGAAAATGCCTTGTACCTTTTACTGGGTGTTAGATTTCACTCCCCTGCGCAGAAAAATTCTTTTAACACCTCCCAACCTAACTCTAAGCTGTAGAACTTGTTAGTTCAAGGCGATTGACGTCACTCTGACAAACTGTGGATGACATACGGAACCATCTGGCCACCCTTCATCATTGCAAATGCATTTTTAGGACATTTTCCTACAAAGATATCTGTTTACACTAGAATTGATCGTTAAAACTTAATTAAAATCCGCAATAACGTTTAAATATATGATAATATAATATATAAAAATACATAGATTATGCAAGGCAGAGTTGGTCAGGAAAAACTCTGGCGTTATAGGGGGCATTACTGGATTTTCATGTCACGCGTCACTTTGTCCTGCTTCACCTTCATTAAGAAGAGTAGGGATTGTGCTCGGAGTAAAATCCCACAGCTCACTCAACATACTCTCGAGTGTATCAGGACTGAGATGGTCAGCCTAGCCAAAACCACCCTCTGATACACTTTGGTGTACAAGTGTATTTGACGGAGCCAAACCCCCAGTTGAAATATTTGGAAGAGTATCATCATGTGTCATTCCAAAAAAGTCCACTAATAGTTTTTCAAGCCAATCTGAGGCCGTTTCTGTCTCAATGGTGACATGGAGATGATCACGAAATGGTGATGGTGGTGACAAGATTAGTATCTACGTGCCATTAAAGAAGTTACTGGTCCCTTGACTTGATGATGGTAATAATGTCGCTAGGTTAACCTAAAATATGATGAGAAATTGTTTTGTTTTTGAAATGGTGTGGTTTTTATTAACCGGAAAAGAATATTTTAAAAGCCTCCATTTTCATATCATTTCACACACATGCGTCTTTTGAGGGTCATGAATCTGCATCGGCCAGTTTTGAAATTGTTCTTTATCGTCCCCTGAAGGTTCAGGTTCAAAAATATTCCATGGATTGAATTAAAAGTTCAACAATAGCTAGTAGGGAGGGGTGTTTTTAAAAACTAATGATTACATATGTTATACAGACGCTTACAACTTGGGAAATGCTCTTTTTTCAGCCCATTTAAATTAGAATTCAGGTCTTCATACTCTACAGAACATGCAATATTAAAGCTAACCCAGTTTTTGAATGATGCTATGGATAAAGGTCTGCTACCTGCAACAATATTCGTTGATTTAAAAAAAAGCTTTCGACACTATTTCTCATAAGATTCTACTATCTAAGCTACATAATTGCGGTGTTGGAGGACAAGCGAGTCTCCTAATTGAATCTTACCTCAAGGACAGAAAACAAATATGGGATGCAAATAGCTACATTTCAGATGAGGAAAACCTATCTAATTCTGTGGGGGTTCCTCAGGGGTCCATACATGGACCAGTATTATTTCTTATCTATGTAAACGATCTCCCTCTAAGCCTAACCTGCCATAGGACTGATATGGATCTCAGTTTACTGTTTGCTGATGATACAGCCAACCCTACCTGCGAAATAGATCATCAATCTCTAAAATCAAATCTCGAATTATCACTGAGAAAGATGCTTCAATGGTTCCATTGTAACAAATTGGTTGTCAACACTTCAAAGACTCTTTTTATGTTTTTTTTTCAAGAATTTCTACTGCAGTACCAACGTTACAAGAGGTTGAAGTCACATTTGGAGGCCGAGTAATAAAAATAATTCGAGTGCAAACAACTCCGTATCTTAGAGTCATTATTGACCAGAATTTAAGCTAGAAAGCTCATATCACTAGCCTAAGGCTTAAGTTAGGAAGGAACGCAGGTGTTATGCATCGTTTTAAATTTTTACTTCCTTTTTATGCTTTAAAATCGATCTATTTTTCTCTTGTTCATTCGTATATTAATTATTGTTCGATTAATTATTTGAGTACGTCTCAGTCACATATTTTTCCTATTATGAAGCTACAAAATAAAGCAATGAGAATCCTTAAGATGTTGTTATATTCTCCAGTTTCTCTTCCTGGTAAATCTCCAACTAAAAGTCTTCACAGTTATTTTAATATCATTCCGGTTAGACAAATTTTAGCTTTCCAATGTATACTTTTCCGTGTCCGTTATCTAAAGGATCTGCAACCAGATTGTTTTAAATCATTTTTCCTGGCCCTCCCTCAGTCCTACCATATAATACTCTATAATACTTCATTGTTTTTTAAAAGTAGAGTTGTGACAAAGAATCAAACTTTAGCGTAAAGAGCGAGGCGTTGAGGAGGGGACAAACCTTTCCATGTATGGAATAATTTCTTTCCATTTTAAGTTTTTATGTCGCTCCTTACTTTGAGTTGAAAGAAGATGTTTTTTAATTTAGTTTTTGGACGTTTGTCAACTAACGCAGGTTCGAATTTGGCTCACCATACATGAAAAATCAAAAAAAAAATTTTAAACTAATTTTGGCAGATTTATTCTGTATATTAAGAGTTGTCCCCTCCTCAATACCTTACTCTTTGTGCTAAAGCTGTTAGCCATTTTAAAAAAGCTTCCTGTTCTAATTAAACGGCCCCCGTGTTTTAGTGACCACTCTTAACAAATGGGGACAAACGGTCAAACCTTAGCATAAAGATCAAGGTATTGAGGAGGGGGGTAACTCTTCATTTAATTTCAGTTTAAAAAAAAAACTCGGCTCACCCTTTATTAAGCATACCTATCCCCCTCACGAAAAACTACTCTGGGGAAATTTAGTCTAGCTTAAAGTATACCCCCCCCCCTTCAAATTCCCTCCAGACAGTTCCATCCTTGCTGAAAATCCCCCCTCTCCGTAAAATTGCTTGCGGATGATTCAGCCTGAAAAACTCTCCTTTACGTTGTTTCATTCGAATAACGTTTTAATCCCTTATCGGTTTCTCAATCACTCCAGAAATGCCCCTTCCGTGGACATTATTTCCCAGAAATCAAAACACGTGGAAAATAGCTCCGGATATTTCCCCCGGGACATATCCACATCCAAAATTCGGCAATGAGAATGTAAGGCAATTCAAAAACAATTCGTATTTTAATTCTGACAAGTCCCCCGCCAGTTTAATCAGGGGCGGATCCAGCCTTTCGTTCTAGGGGGGGGGGGGGGCGATTCTTGCCGAAAAGAGTGGGGATAGTGTCTTTTTTGTCGGCCACAAGGCTGACTTTATTTTTCACGTTTTAAGTTTCCCTGGCGGTCTCTTGTTTAGCGAAAATGTGGTTTTCATATATTACAATAATGATTACAAAAACTGTACTTGATCAACTGACAACTGTTTACAAGCAAAATTCAAGCTTCCTGGCTCCACTGTTCGCAAACCTGTCGATTACTCTGTCAATGCTGATATCAATGTTGCGGTGCACATTAAGGAGGGCCAAACCACTGCGTCTAGTTTGCCCCATCTGTGCTCTGAGCCAGGTTTTCAGTTTGCGTAAAGTTGAGAAGCTACGCTCGGTTAGATGCCACGCTCACCGGAAGAGATATAAAAATATCAAGAAGTGAGCTGACATAAGGATATATAAGGATATAGGTCACTTATGACTGAGTCGAGCATAGGTATAAAAATAACACGTCGATAATATTCTTCAGGCGTAGTATGAGGAGAATTATTTCGATAAACCTGTCTTTGTGTATTCCTTGGAACTTCAACAGCCAATTGGATTTTATCTGACAATTCTTTTACTTGCTCGAATGCTAATGCGAACTCTTCGTCACACGTTTCCCGTCGCTTTGCTAGAACATCCAAAAGGTCGGATACGTGGCCATCGGCAGCGCCCAAGTCCAAAGTCTTCTTCTGGAATAGCCGACTAAGAGGCAAGGTCAGAGCGCAAATACTGTGTAGACACTGAAGGGAAACCATGAGCTCCGCACTATATAACGCTGTGACAAGCGTCTTTGCCTTCGGAGCGGTCACTGATTAACTCAAGTGACTAATGTGTTCCAAAGCCTGGATGATTTTCGGAAGTTCGGACACAAACTGCACAAATGACTCATGTTGCTCGATCAACCTCGTCTCGCCGATTCCCGTGAGCTGAGCTTTTAGAACCTTATTCAAGACGTAATTTCTCTTCGCAGATGCATTAAAAAATGCTACAACTTCTTTTATAATGCCTATGGCACTTCTGATGCTCGAAACAGACGAGCTTCTTGACAAAGAAAGGTTCAGGGCGTGGTTAAAGCAGGGACAACGAGACGCATTTTTAGCTTTTTTATGAATTTCAACTATAGCACCACAGTTATTTGATACCATCATTGCACACCCATCCATGCCGATTCCAACACAGTCGGGTAAATTCAACCCATTTATTCTAAAAGGCCTAGAACTAGCTGGCCATTCACTTTTCCGTTGACAGTCGGCTCTTTGTATGCAGTGGAAGGTTCAAAGGTGACATGATGAATGTCAACAAAACCTATGAAGTCATCGCGTCTATGGTTATCGAAGGCATAGCAGAGCTAAACTAAGTTGCGATGAATGTGACACATCTGTTGTCTCATCGAAAATGATGCTGTAATATCTTGCTAAATTTGCTCTTTCTAGAATGACACCTATAACTTCTTTCGCACAACAGTCAATCAACTGGTTTTGAGTTGTTTTGCTGATGTAGGTAGCATTTTTTCCTGATGTTTTCAGTTGTTCCTTTAGTTTACTGTCGCCACTTTCAGCACGATAACGAAGTAGTTCTCGGAATTTTCCTTCATTGGAAAGCGGCATGTCATCCAAGTTTAAGCTGCCATCATCCCGATGGCCCCTCAGTGGAATATTCTGCCTTCCCAGAAATATGATTGATTCCAGAATCGGCTTAAGCCTCTCTCGGTTTTCTGTTACTTGCTTCATTTACTGTTCGTTGACGCGATTATTTACAGATTTGTGCGGAGAATGGTAGGCTCTTAGAAACGACTTTCCTGCCTCTACTGCGTCATGATGGTACTGGGAAGTATCATGTACTGTCAGGTCTCCATCTTTTCCCAGAAACTTAGCAAATTTTGTGACATGCTTTGTGACCAGCTTTTGTAGGGGAACCTGTCTGCTTGAACCCCCGCTAACCCCAGTTAAAAAAGGAGGGCAGTATTGCAAAAAAGGCTTTTCTGGGCAGCAGAATATACAAACCAGTGGAAACTCTGCAAATGAGAATCGATCAAGTACCTTTTTTCGTCTTTCCCCTGCTTTAAATGAACAGAATACGGTATTCGGCATCCAATCGGGAGTTTCCATGGCCTCTCCAGAAGCTCGCACTTTATTCGGTCGTCAGTGGCATGTATTGTACCGACGTGGATCCCAATATCGTTTTCCGGAAACAGGGTAGGGGGCAGAGGTGTTGTTGGATGATCACTCTGAACGCTAACGGGGTTAATAGAAGATTGCAAAGTGTTAGGAGTTTGCCCGTGTTCGCCACTTCCAACAGAACTAATTGAAGATTTACTTGCATTTACAGTTACACTATCCATTCTGCGAGACTTTGAAATGACAAGCGTCTTTTGTCCGCGTTTTCCCGACATCAATATCGCTTAAACGACGAAAATCCTTGTGACACATGCACATTCAAATTTCATTATACACTGGAACGAAATGTTTGTTTTGATACTTCAGGTCCGGTTGCGTTGCGCAACCCCACTCACTTCCAATGTTTACATCGAACTGGGAGGTGAGAACTAGCTAAAATTTACCGGGTGAACTGTTGCTACGCTATGAGGTGACAAAAAATACTCGAGGCTAGCTTGATAGAGGAAAAGCTGTGGAATGAACGTAATGTAAAAAGGTTTTACAGTCTAGTTACAGTAGTTAAAACACGCGTTAATGCAGACTTCCGTAAGTGCAGTAAAAAAAAATTACAGTCCGTCTAGGGGGGGCGATCGCCCCCCTCGCCCTCCTCTGGATCCGCCCCTGAGTGTAATATTTCCCCTGGAAAATTCACCCCCGGGAATTTTACTCCACAAGGAAGATTCTCCCTATAGAAATCCACCCCGAGCACAAACTTTCTCCCGAAAAATGTCTGTATACTTCCCAATAACAAATAATATACATAAGCAATGAGCATATTCCATAACTTACAGACCTCTGTCCACACACTGTGGGGGGGAGGTCATTTTACACCTTATTGACATAGTAATTTGATCTTTCAAATATATTGAGCAAAAGGGCTATCTAAACATTTTGATAATTAACTTTGGGAAAAAATGGGCGTGGGAGGGGGTTCAGTTGCCCTCCAATCTTTTTGGTCACTTACTAAGGGAAATATAACTTTTAATTTCCGTTTGAATTCACCCTCTGCCGATGTTCTAGAACCATTATTTCAATAAGATTAGCCCTTGAAAAAAAAAAATCAACACATCTCTTCTGGAAAAAATAGCAAAATTCCAAATTTTTGTATATAAGAGCTTGAAACTTCTACAGTAGGGTTCTCTGGTACGCTAAAGATGATGGCATGATTTTCATTAAGATTCCTTGGATTTCAGGGGAGTGCTACCCCCTATTTAAAAAATCAGGCAAATTTCCTCAGGCTCGTAACTTTTGATGGGTAACACTAAACTTGATGAATTTTATATATTTGGAATCAGCATAATAAACTGATAATTTTGATTTATTTACTTATATTAAAATTTCGTTTTTTAGAATTTCGGCTACTATTGAGCCGAGTCATTCCTTACTAACAGTACGTTACCACGAACTGTTTGATATAGTTGATATCGAAAAGCCTTATAGTTAATCTGTAGTTGATAGATTTTGTATTTTATGGCTCAAAAAGCCTTATATACACGAGCTGTTTTTCTACGGAGCCGTAGAAGTATTTCAACGCAGCCGTTGAACCGTTATAGTTCAGTTCAGTTCAGTTCACTTTATTTATAATCTAAATACATTTAACTAATATCCCAGTACCCGCCCAAAGAAAGATGCAAAAAAGCCCTTGCGACTGGGCGGGTATATAAAATTCATTCTAATTAATAATTCACTACAAACATAACAAAACAAAAACAACAACAAAAAAAAAGAAAAAAAAAATTTTTTTGGCAGCATAAACGTGCATCCAAAAACTGGAAAAAATGGAGGAGAAACAAAAACGGCCTTTTTTGCGTGCAAACTCAGCAGTGCGAACCGAGGTAAATGTGTGCCATAATCAGAAAGGCATAATCAGAAAGGCATAATCTTTGTGGCCATAATCAGAATGGCATCGTTTGACCTTCTCGTCGAAAATGAGCTTTATATGCAAACGTCGAACTTGGTCTATGGAATGGAACCCATTTTCTTTATTCTCTTTCCAGTTAAATAGGGAAAGGGTATATGTCTGCTTTTTTATTTCGACAGCTAACTAAGTGAACCCAAATCATGTAGCCATGTAGAGAGGCCTTAAGATGGGATTCAGACTTAAAGGGCAAAAATAAGGACTGAAAACACGGCTAGAAACAAAAAGGGGGCTTGTCGGTTATTGGAACACAGCCAAGAAGTGGTTAGGTTAATCCAAATGAAATGTAATAAAACATGATGATAAAATGATACTTTAGAAACAAAATTGTGGAAACCTTACCTAACGTAACATAACCCAACTTAACATAGCCCAAATTAAAATTGCATAAATAATGCATTTTGTCTAAGTTCAATGTTTTGTACCATCAATCACTTCTTTTTGTAGCTATTAAATCGGTTTTCTGAGATGTAACCTATGCGTAATTCTTGAATGTATTTCTAAAAAACCAAAAAAGTACCAAAAAAATTTCTCTACACCTATGATAAACAGTGGGAGATAGCTTAGGAATAACATTATTGTGTCTTTTTTATTGATTAATCAAAGGACGTATTTATACATTAAAAGGAACCGGCTTTCGTAAATGTAAAAGCCATTTACCAAAAAGGTTGTTTTTCTTGCTTTTGCAACTACTAGTTTTACTTGATAATTTCGCTTTAAGTGTTACCCCATTTATCAAAAAATAAAGAAATTCTAATCGTAGGCACAATTAACAAGTTTTAGTGAGGTAACTATTGCAAAGAAGACTTCTGTGAAATCACCGTGATCGAAATTTTTACTTTTTTGTGTTGCACAATTTAAGCTTGAAAGAAAAATCTTGTTTAATTGTATGCCCGGAATAGTTAATATTAACAATGCTTTAACTGCAGTGAGTCTTGCATGCCAGCAATGAAGCAGTATCCACATGATAGTACCTCTTGCTTGTTCTATCAAAAATGGATTTGGCAAAAATGCAATTAGTATTAAGGTAGTTGAGTTCATAATTTTTGTTAAATCAAAGGCTTCTCGGAATTCATGTTTCTGAACAAGATGGGTTACAGACAACAGATTTTCGGAGGGACCATTGGAGGACTTTTAGGCAGATCTGTATGTTTAGACCGTGTCTTAGACCATTTTAGACCGTGTCCCTTTAGTGACAGGCCGCCGTGCAAAAAGTGGGGTAGCAATACTACTGGTAGTTTTTAAATTTGTTGGCAAATTTTGTCTGAGAATAGCATTTTTACATATAAAAATAATTTTTGCTCAAAGAAAAGCTGTGAAAGCATAAGCTGTGCTGCTAAAGTTTTGGCAGCTTTTTGAATTCTACTACTGGCAGGTCTGGAGCTTTTTACACACCTGGTGACAGGTATGACATATATTAATATTAAATCTAAGGAATGGCTCACCAAAAGCAAGGGTGCAGCCAGAATTTTTGTTCGGGGGGCTTTAACAATAAAAACTTTAAAAAATACATCAAAATTTTAGACATTTTGTCACGTCTTTAATAGTTGCACACAAATTTCGGTGGTGGGGGTTCAGCCCTGTACACCCATCAATACAGCCTTGGCCAAAAGGCTAGTAAACACATGAACATATACACCATACAATATGCAGAGTACCAGGGGACCGAGCTTCGAGGATGAAGCTAATTTTAGACACAAAACTATGTCTAGTGTATGCCCTCCAAGAGCCGTTCAAAAGAGTGAGGGGCAACCGGGGCAGCTACACAGCTGAGGGTGCCGCGGCTAGGGGGCTGATTACTATGATCAGATCTCTGATTTTCATTCTGCTTTTTGGCTTTTATTTGAGTTAAGGGTTCTCTAGTTAATTTTTCCTCTGGAACCAACAACCCTTGGAACGGCTCTGTCACACAATCTCCCCCTACGCGAAAAATTTGCCTCCGAAAATTCCCCTCAGGCAAAATTGAGAAGCCAAAATAAAAAGTAAGACAAAAAAAGGAATAAAGAAAAGAAGGGATTCTGCAATGGTCTACCTATATTCCAAAATAAAGGTCGAATATAAAATGTAGAAAATACCATAGCTATGGTGTAGAACATACATATATTTTATTTATTTCAATTCTTCTTTTCGTGTTTCTTGGGGTTGAGAGTTTAGTTATCATTGGAAGGTAATATAAAACTAAAGAAATTAGTTTGCTTGCTAATATGAAATATCAGGTACCAAGTTTCGTTCGGTGGAAAGGAAGACAGTTTTTTAAACTTTAATTTCATTCTATTTTATTTGGCAAACCTTTTTTATATTTATAGCATTCCTATATTTATAGCTATGTTATACCATCCGTATATTTATACAATCCCTAATAGGTATATTTTATCGCAAATAGGATACCGTTGAGAGGGTTTCAGAATGATGTGAACTCGGGTTGTGCGGAGGAGTTTGTTAAACCCTCCCCTTAAATTTTGAGATTTTTAATAGGCAACGCTATATTTGTCCCTAAAGTTAAGACCAGCAGTAGGACCGAGCCCGCATCCATAGGGACTATTTAGCTTATACAGTGTCATCCTATTTCCAAAGACATTTAATATAATTTCTGTTCCTATATTTCTTAGTTTATTCATACATTTTATTTTCTTTCAAATCCCCCCTCTCCCCAGAAAAATATAATTTTCCCCTCGCCCACTTATGCTACTGGTGGGGAGGCCTAAGAATCCAGGAATTTGTGTCATTAATTATTTATCTTCAAGTGATTTTACAATTTATTTATTTTTGCTACATTGATGAATCCCGCCTCGAAATATAAAACCCTGATGCGATTCGTACAAAACTCCTTAATTGAATAACAAATTCTTAAATAGCATTTTAGGCCAATTTATTGCCAGAAGGAAAAATATAGCTAATAATATTAATTTTACTCGAGAGTTTTTTTGTCAAAAAAAAGAAAGTCTTAATAGTTTGTTAATACCACATACAAGCCGCAAGATCCATTTAATAATTATGAAATGGTCAAAAACGAAGAATAATTGTTTCTAAAAACCGTAGACGTACGTAGTATTTTGGTCACTTTCGGTTGTTCGGGAGCTTAGTCAAATACAAATTAACAATAGGTGACAACCAAATGCCTGAAACACACCATATGTACACCTAGAAACATTTATCAATAATATGAATTGTTCTTTGATTCTGAATCTGTCATCAAACTTCTACGAATTTTGAAATGGCAAGAAATTGACTGGAGAAGTTTGTATCAAAACTAATTTGTTCCTAAACAGTACCTTCTATTAATATGTCTTCGTATCTTTTTGCGGATTCCTCTTACAGTAGGAAAACTGCTGTTCCAAACCTCCATGTCTTCTCAATGTCTAATTCTAATTAAATAAAAAAAATAAGTTTCTTTAAATGAAAGTAAAGAGTGAAGTTAAAACGAAGAGAAATTATTCCGTATATGAAGGAGCCCCCCTTGCTTTATCCCAAACTTTGACTTTTTGTCTCAATTCTTTAAGAAAGGTAACTTAAGCACAAGATCCGTTGACTTGAAATAAGAAGTATTTTTAAGGCACTGTCAAACTTTAGTGTAAAGAACGAGAGAGTTGTGGAGGCGGTAGCCTCCCCAACGTACGGAATAATTTCTGTTCGTCCTAAGTTTTAATGTCGCTTTTAACTTTTATCTGAGAAAACTTGTTTTTATTTAATTTCTGTTCTTTTCTCGTAGTATATGGGTTACCTAGTATAGGGTTACTAGTACTAGTTACGTAGTATAGGGTTACCCTTAGTGCAATGGAGTGTACTGGGGTGTACAATGGGGTGTACAGGCTCGTTCAAACCCGACTCTTGTATAAAATTAAAAAAATTTGTTGTGAAAATTCAACTTGTGTACAGCAATGTTTTGAGAAAAAAAGTTCATTTAGTTTATTCACTTTTCGAAAGAATAAATCATTTTATAGGGTCATCATTTCCACGATTTTAAAGGTGAATTTATAAGCTAGAAGAAACTGTTTTATAAACTTGTTCACCTGGATGCCCGCAAGAAACAAGAAGACATTAGATATTGTATATAAATGGGAAATGAGACATGTTGTCTTTGAAGCTCGGTGAAAACAAAGGTCCTAGTAGTAGTTGTCATCCCCCTTTAAGAAATTTTCTTGCGAGACTCATGGCGCTTTTTGTCTCTTTCCACCTCTGTGTCGTTAGAATTTATATTATATTCTGTACAGCCCAGTTCGTTTTTGCCCCTTCTATTTATGGATTCTTGAGAAAAAAATATTTTCTACTTTTTAGTCCATTTTAAAAATGAATTTAAAAAAAAATATACTTATTTTTTAGTGAAGGATTTAAATCTCGAAATGAACTTGTATTGGTTTTTAAAGAATACCTCCTAAAATACATAATTTCAACTACGTTGAACAAAATGGCTATTTCAAATTTTATTGGATGTGTTTGGGGAAAGGGTTGGTGTGGGAGGGGGGTTAGTCGCCCTCCAATCAGTTTTGACTTTTAAGAAGGGCACCAACCCTTCGAATTTCCAATCGAATGAGCCTTTTTTGAAGTTCATACGACAACTCCTTTGATACGTAGTGCCCAGATCTAAAACCATCCCCCCAAAGAAAATAATACATTGTGCCAACATCGCTTTTTGCTTAGGCAGCGCTTTTGCGCTGCATAAGATTAAATAAAAAACAGGTATTTTCAACTGAAAGTAAGGAGCAATATCATAATTAAAACGCACATAAATTATTACGTATGTGAGGTCGATTACCCCCTCCTTAGTTGCTCACTCTTTGCGCTAAAGTTTGGCTTTTTGTTCCAGTTATTTAAAAATGACTCCTGAAACTCAAGTGCAGTTTAAATAGAGTAAGAAACTTTTTTTAAAGTTATAAAAAAAATTAGCATGAAGAGCAAGTTTTGGAGTGGGGCAACCGCCCTCATATACTTTATAATTTTGGTTGGTTTTAAGTTCTAATTTGTTCCTTATTTCTTGTTAAAAAAAAGGTGTTATTTAAATTTAATTTCTGATTGTTTCAAAATAATTCCAAGAAATTCAGCTCCCCCTTCATGGAAAATTCCATTCCCTATGGAAAATTTTCTCCATGGAACACCCTCCTAAATACCCCCCGCCGGAAAATATCTGTATACTTCCCAGTAACCAATACTGTATATAAACAGTTGGCAAAGTTCATAGCTTTCATCCCTTCCCCTGGGGTTGTGGGGGTCAAGTCATCCTCAAAGACATAGTTATTAGATATTTTGACTGTACTGAAAAAATAGTTATCTCAAAATTTTGATTGGGTGACTTCGGGGACAAAAGGGGGCTCGGGAGGGGTAATAGCTGCCCTCCAACAGTTTTAGTCACTTGAAAAGGGCACTAGGACTTTTGATTTCCGATCAAACGAGCCCTCTCCTTATCTTCTAGGGTCAGTGGCTCGATACGATCACTTTTGAGAAAAACATACAAAAGACTACAAAAAAAAAAAAATAATAATAATAAACACACATCTTTGATCTTTCTTCTGGTAAAATGTGCAAAATACCAGATTTTTGTTTATAGGAGGTTGAAACCTCCACAGTAGAGTTCTCTTATATGCTGAATCTGATGGTATGATTTTTATTAGGACCACTTGATGTTTTGGGGGTGTTTCCCTCCTTTTTCAAAAATTGACTCCTCACTTTTGATGGGTAATATTAAATTTGATGGATTTTATATTTTTTGAATAAAAATTCGATTCTTCTGATGTATCTGTTGTTATCAAGACTCTGTTTCTTAGAGTTTTGGTTGCTATTGAGCCGCATCTCTCATTACTTCGGCCGAGCGCCCATGGGGCAACTGTTTTAAGACAACAGTTGGAAATTAGTCTCATCTGCAAGTGGTTTACGACCAGTTTACAGCCAAAATGAAACGTGTCTCTGCCCAAGGACGTGAGTGGTTGTGGATCAGTTGTGTTATGTACCGTAGATTTCATAGGGGCCAGAGGGAGAACTGGGTCCATTCCTACTTGTAAAGAAATGCAAAGTCTCGTCTGTTCTTAGCAGCAAAAGAACTATCATGTTTACTGTTTACTTCAGCTGCCACCATTTGCCAAGCTTTCTCTGTCACGTCTTTCCTTGAGTACACTGGAAGTTTTTAGTTGTACAGCTCTTCATGCTTCTCCACTTCTTCTTCGAATTTCGCCTTTAATTCCTGGTCTGACATGTCGAGAGCCAAAATAGTTGGACAATATCAACGCGGTAGCTCTCAAAAATATGTGGGACAACAGTATGTAACGCAACTGTGACCACGGCTGGAGGCTCATAGGGAACCGGTTTGAGACTGATTGGAAACCAGTCTCACTCATCTGGATGCTTTGTGAGCGGTGCCCCACTCTACCTCAACGCCAAGATCACAAAGCTGTTGCTTGCACAGTCAGTTAGCAATTCTAGTCTCAAAACAGTTGCTCCGTGGGTGCTGGGCCTTACAGTTCTTTACCTCGGACTGTTTGATAAGAGTTGTAAACATTCTACAACTTAGGAAGCTTATATACTAATTGCTGAAAGCAGATTTTTTAGACGATTCATATCTTAGGTGATTAGGAGGGGTCCCATCTATCTCTTCTTCCGAACCTGTAATCAGGGATTCATAAAGTAGGACTATGTAATGCTTTATTAGCGTTATTTATTTTGTGCCTGTTATTGCCAAAACGGAAAGATTCCGATTACGATTATTTGTCAATTATGACTACCCACCACACCAATTGAGACAAGGTAGAGATGGAAATTTGGCATGGTTCTTAGACAATGCCGAGGAAAGACAGAATCTGCTGGAAGAAGCTGTCAAAGCTCTTTACTACTGCTGTTACTAACAATTCATTGAATCATCAAGCTGCCTGAGACTAACCAAGTGGCGCGAGCTCCTCCTTCGTGCCAATCTGTGCAAAGCCTCACTGTTTACCCCTTCCCATGACGCTCCACAGTCTTCTAAAATAAATATATGGAAAATGTATATAGCTTAGTAAACTTTGCTGGGGTTTTTTCATCAATAGCAATCATTATTTTTCTTCTATTAGCTACTGAAAGTCATCTAAGCACACATCATCATTATTTTCAACATGGCCTCTTATCCTTTCAGTAGAACAGCTGCCAATTCTTCCAGAATTCCCCAATTTGCAAGCTGAATATATCTAGGTTCGTCTCTCTTTCTACGAGAAAAACTTGGCATACCACTTGAAATTAATACTTGAAAGGAATATATTGACTTTGTAATTGATTCCGAGGAAGGGTGGCATCAAGGCCGTATCCAATATTTTACTTTGTGTGGGGGGGGGGTCGCAAAATAGCAGCAAAGGTTGTTTATATGTATTTTTGTTACTTGCTTACGAGTCGGGACACAGTTTTGGAGCGGTGGGCTTAAACCACATGACCTTTCTCTGGATACGGCCACGAATGATATAGATCATGGGATGACATAAAAGTCCAAATCAACATCAAGATCATCACATTACCCTGGCCTATACTACTGCATTAAATCTTTGTATTAAGGTTACGACACTAAATTGGTATCTTACTCCCACAGTAATTCTTTTGTGACCAATTTGAAAAAAAAAAACTCAACAAAGATTTACATCTTCCTGGCAGCTTGAGAGATCCTTTTAATTATCAATATATACAAGCTGAGATTCCTAGTGCATAATTGCTGTTCCATCCAGACATATGCCGTTGGAATAAAGACATAAATAAGGTTTGGATGTACCCCAGAATCCCATATTAAACATGGGCGTAGCTATAGTATTTTTATTGGGGGGGGGAATGGTTCTATTGCAATGATTCCAGTTCTTTCCTATTTGTAGACGTAGAGAGTGTATTCACTTCCACTTTTGAAAGTTTTAAAACGAGAGAATCTAATCTTGAACTTATAGATTTAAGAAAGTAAAAACGCCTTAATTATCTGGGGGAAAAATTAGCCTGAGCAAATATGGTCAAAAAGGAAGCATATAATATTTTTCAATTTTACCATTAACTAGGCTCACATTTTACTTGGTACTACTACTACTACTAATAACTCACTGCAGCACCAAGCCGCCTGAGGCCAACACAGCTACGCACGCTCCTCCTCCAACCTAATCTATTTAAAGCCTCCCTCTTTACACCCTCCCAGGAAGTTCCCATTTCCTTTAAATCCTTATTTATGACATCCTCCCAACCCAGACAAGGACGACCTGCTTTCCGTGTAGCCCCAGACGGTTGGCCAAAAAGGACAATCTTCGGTAATCTGTCATCCTTCATCCGTAGAACGTGGCCTAGCCATCTCAACCTTTCTTTCATTATAGCCCCAGAAAGCGGGACTGAACCACACTTTTCGTACAACCTACTGTTTGAAATACGGTCAGTCAGCCGGGTACCCAGAACAATCCGTAGGCAATTTCTCTGGAAAACATCTAGTAAATTTTCATCTGCTTTTCGGAGTGTCCATGCTTCAGAGCCATATTTGACCACTGTCATCACTGTAGCTTCCAATATTCTAATCTTGGTTTGTAGGCTTATCTTTCTATTCTTCCAAACTTTTTTTAACTATGAAAAAACACCCTGAGCTTTAGCTATTCTACTTTTAACATCTTCACTGCTCCCACCATCTTTACTAATAATACTACCAAGGTAACTGAAGCTCCCAACCTGATCAATCTTTTCGTTACCTAAGTTCACCTGTTCATCTTCACTTATTCCTAACCTTAGTGACTTAGTCTTCTTAACATTAATTTTCAAGCCTATTTTAGCACCCTGAACTCGTAATTTTACTTGGTAATAAGGTTTCAATGGCAGTATATTTGGAAAAATATTAATGTGGAACATATTACGAAGCGTAATGGACCCATATTTTTCTCGTTTTCCTTATGTTAACAATGAGCATGGATTAACTTAAAAAAAAAGTTATATTCTCAAAGTAAAGAGCGAATTTGACACTTAAAACCTTCAACAGTTTTAAAGCTACCTACTAAATTATAGTTTTCCCAAATTATTGGGGGGGTAACTGTCCCTCTTACCCCCTCAACGACACCACTGATATTAAAGAAAGTAGTCAGGAATACTTGGGTTAATTTCGCTATTTGAGGGTTAAGCGGTGATACTAAAAGTGCAAAATTGCACTGCGACTTAACGCTAACTTTAAAATTTTACAATAAAAAAAAATAATTTTTTTTTAAATTTAACAATCAAATTTATAGACTCTCAGGATCTTTTACATGCGCTTTTAAGGCTCTTCACAGTGTCTCAATCTTCTACATTCATTTTGAATATCATCTGAGTCTGTTTAATTATAGCTAAAAAATGCCCAAGAAGCATCTGTTTACCCTAATAACAAGGGAAAAGCAATCCATGTAACATTTCTGTTTGAGAGGAGAAACCCAAAATTATTATATTCCCTAGGATAAACCAATTATTAAGTATAATTCTTTTTTGGGATAATTCCACTGTAACTAAAGGGCTAGATAGGCGAAGCCTTTTCTCCCAGTGGCGCGGGCCCGACCATACGAGTCCGAAAAATAAGCTGGGATGATAATAATTTGAGTAGTATAGGCGTATGAAACCGTATTTTAAGGTTTTAATGCCTTTTCAGTTTTATATACCTGGGCAAGGGCGTTTCTAGGAATTTTATTCGGGGGATTTTTGGAGGGGTTTACAAAAAACTAAAAAACCGTAAAATATTTTTGTATGCATTTTGTTACATTTTTACGACTCAGCGAAAAATTTTGTGGGTAGGGGGGGGTCAAACCCGGTTAACCCCTCCCCCGAATACGACCTTGTATCTAGAAATTAATCTAGTGGGCTTGACTATTGTAAAGCTAGAGCTATGCGAAGAACTGACCTTCCTTGAATGTAGGGAAGGTTATTAAGAAAGGATTTAAAGGAAACAGGATCTTCGTGTGAGAGAATAAAGAGTGAAGCTTTGAAAAGTTATTGGTGGAGGAGGAGAGTGTGGAGCTTTGTTGACCTAAGACAACTTGGTGCTTCACTGAGTAGGTAGTTATAACGCTATTGTATTCTCGCCATGTTTCAGCTTGTGAGCGAAATTTGGAACTAGCTAAACAATATGAATTGTATTTCTGACCTTGAATGCCATAACTTTTGAGTTACATCCACTTCAAAAGTGTACTTGGTTGCGCCCATGTTTTGATGGTGTCCGATGGGCCGATTCCTACCTGGTTCAAAAATAGAATTACCTTCTATGTCCTTTGATCTATTTTGCTTAATCTTGTTTCATAATGATACGTTATAACCGGATTTTTTTAAAATCAAGTTTTAAAAAGCCTCTTTGGCATAGTCAACTTGAAGCAATATATTAAAATGTCTTACAGACATAATAATTTTACCTACATAATTAACGTGACTTAATTTAAAAAGTGACTGGAGGGTATTTACTTTAAAAAAAACGACATTCTAGTCCTTATAAAACCTGTGACTTCACGGTTTATCAAGCGAGGTGTTCGCAAGTTGCTACATCGATGTCAATAATATGGCGAGCGTAAGAATTACTTTTAGGGCAATCAATGATAGCCTTTGACTAATTTTCAATGGGTACTGCCCCATCTGGGGTAAAGCCAAAAGCAGTCTGTCCATAAATGGACCAGAAAGAGGTTATAAGGGAGGATTTAAAGGAAACAAGAACGGTGCTTGTGTATTATTCAGAACACACTCAAGAAGTGAAGTTAGGTTCTTTCGTGAAACAAACTACGATGCAGGTACATTTTAATTAAATATTTGGTACTTGTTCATTATTCAATTGATTCAATTCAGTTCAGAGCACACTCAAAAATTTTGCTGAGAAAATCTGGTTTCATAGCCACAAAGACAAAACTCAATTTAGTTTGCTATGCATAGTGATAGAAGATAGTGTCTGAACATGGATTTTAAATGAAGATTTGGGATTTGCCTGACATTTCTGCGTTCTGGGTACATAAGTTTAAGTTCTAATTTTACAATTTTCCTAATAGAGTATTATATTTTCATTAGTATTTATATTTTCATCATATTTTGTTCTACTTCATTAGCTTTATCAAAAGTTTGGGCTATATATTTGTACATTAGGGGGGTGGTGCATTATATCAAATACCTAACTTAATCAAACCTAACCACCTCTATATATAAAATATTACATTAAAATGTACCTGCATCGTAGTTTGTTTCACGAAAGAACCTAACTTCACTTATTGAGTGTGTTCTGAATAATACATAAGTACCACAAGAACTTCGTGGGAGGGGAAAAAAGTGGAGTTGAATAGATTCCGGTTGAGTAAAAGCGTTTGCAGCTGTGTTAACCTCAGGTGGCCTCTGTGTTGACCTCAGTGGTTGTGGACTGATTCAAGACCAGTTTTTTTTTTCGAATCAAGTTTTAAGAAAAGCTTATCTGGTGTTTTTTTAGGTTTCTGCAGAAAGTGGCGTTCTCTATAATTTTGTAGCTTAAGACAACAGTTTCGGCTGAAAGAGGGCCAAGATGCAATAGAGCAAAGATTTTGAAATCGCCACTAATTAGAATTATATAAACTAAATATTGAGCTTGCGATTTCAGGTGAAATTACGCCTGCCACTGATGTTTTCGTTCCTAAGCATAGTCAACAATAGACTATTGAAGCCTAAATTTCAGTACTGATATAAATAAGCCTTTTGTTTTGCTTTTTACTACAGAGCTAACTCAATGACATACAGCGAGACGCGGACGTCCTACGGATTCTATTTTGAACAAGTCTTTACTATCTCTTAAGAAAACAAAGTTGGGAAATAGGCTATGATATTAAGTCGGTACATCGAAAGCATGATATTAAATTTGTACGACACAATGAGTGTATTCAACACGAACATTTTTCCCAAAATAACCAACAATTTCCTTTTTCCATGCGCTCAGGTCAGGTATTTTGGCATAACGACATGGAAGTTTAGAATATCCTATTAATCTATGGAACTAACCCCGCACATTCAGATTTTCTATCACATTTTCCTAATTCTACTGGAATTCTTCGCGCGGCTCAAATTTCGCTGAATAATTCAAAAACTAGACTCTGTATTTGCAATCCAGGTCGTCAGTAGAAAACGCCACTGTCAGGTTGACGCTGGATTATAAGCGGCAGTCATGATTATGAGGATTTAATTTTTATTGACAGTCATCATGTAGTTCGCGGTAACGAACTGTAGGAAGGAGCCACTCGGCTCGACAGCAACCGAAACTCTGAAAAACAGAATTTTGATATCAATATACGCATCAAAAGAATTGCATTTTTGTGCTGATTTTAAAAATATAAGTTTCATCAAGTTTAGTTGTACACATCGAAAGTTACGAGTCTGTGAAAATTTGCCGTATTTTGAAAAAAAAGGCAAAAACACCCCCTAAAAGTCATAGAATCCTATGAAAATTATACCATCACATTCAGAGTATCAGAATACCCTATACTGGTTTCAAGCTCCTATCTGCAAAAATACGGAATTTGCATTTTTCGCCAGAAGAAAGATCATGGCACAAAAGGGCTCATTCTAACGGACATTAAAAGTTCTAGTGCCCTTTCTAAGTGATCCGAAAAATTGGAGGGCAACTAGGCCCCCTCCCACACTTATTTCTTCCCAAAGTCACCGGATCAAAATTTTGAGATAGCCATTTTGTTGAACATAGTCGAAAACCAAATAAATACATCGTTGACAAAGACTTAATCCCCCACACTCCCAAGGGGAAGGGCTGCAAGCTCACGTTTTCAGGGGGTATTTTTCTTGTACAGGGGTTGGGGGTTACGTGGGAGCATCTTTTCATGGAGGTTTTTATCATGGGGGAAGAGAATTTCCATGAAGAGGCCGCTGGATTTTCCAGTATTATTTGAAACAACAATGAGAAATTAAATAAAAAGAAAACAAGTTTTTTCAACTGAAAGTAAGGAGCAACATTAAAACTTAATACGAACAGAAATTATTACTTATATGAGGGGGTTCGTTCCCTCAATACCTCTTTCTTTACGCTAAAGTATTTTTGTAATTTCATAAGAGCTATTTATTGTAACTAAACGGCCTTTGTGGTTCAGGGGTCATCCTTAAGGAATTGGAGCAAAATTTGAACAAAAGAGCGAGGTATTGACGAGGGGGCGAACCCCCTCATGTACGTAATAAAAATATACGAATATAGAACTTAGTTACACAAGTTAATTTATAAATTGCGTATATTTATTACTAAAAAAAAACGTTCGTAAATAAAATTAAAAGTTAGTGGCCTTTTAAGTAAACAAAAAACTGTAGGACAACTAGGCCCCCTCTTCCGCCCCTTTTTTTCTCAAAATGGTCCGATCAAAACTTTGAGGAAGCCATTTAGCCAAAAAAAATAAAATTAATTTGCAAATTTCGTTTTAATTATTCATTTACGGTGAGCCAAAATCAAATTTTCATTAATTTAAAAACGATCAGAAATTAAATTAAAACAAAAGTTTTGTCAACTGAAAAAAAGGAACAGCATAAGAACTTAAAACAAACGGAAACCATTACGTATATGAGAAGGTTCGTCCCCTCCTCAATATCTCGCTCTTTATGCTAAAGTACTTTTAAAGGAAATCAAAAGAGCTATTTATTCTAATTAAACGGCCTCTGTGGTTCAGGGGTAATTCTTAAAGAATTGGAACAAATTCGAGCTTTAGTGTAAAGAGCGAGGCATTGACGAGGAGACGAACACCGCTCCCCCCATGTACGTAATAAAAATATACGAATGTAAGAATTCGTTACGTAAGTTAATTTGTAAGTTACGTATATTTATTACTAAAAAGGACGTTCGTAGATAAAGTTAAAAGTTATAGTGGTTTTTTAAGTAACAAAACAATTGGAGGGCAACCGGGCTCCCTCCCCAGCCCTTTTCCCCCAAAATTAATATACAAATTTCGTTTTAATTATTCGTGTACGGTGATCTAAAATCAACACCTACATTAATTCAGAAACGTTCAGAAATTAAATAAAAAAAACAATTTTTTTAAACTGAAAGTAAGGAGCGACATTAAAACTTAAAACAAACAGAAATTATTCCGTATATGAAAGGGACTGTCCCCTCCTCAGCGCCCCGCTCTTTACGCTAAAGTTTGACTCTTTCTCACTACTCTACTTTTTAAAACAATAAAAAACAACAATGAACAATAATTTCTGTTCGTTTTTAAGTTTTAATGTCGCTCCTTACTTTCAATTAAAAAACTTGTTTTTTTTTATTTAATCAAGACCTTAAATCGAGAAGTTTCGTTGAGGGATGTCTTATCACGGAAATTACTGTTCAGCAGTACTTGAAAATAATATTATACTGTAATAAAGTTGGATTTTAATGTTGCTTTCACCTTGAAAAGTAAGATTGACAATTTCCTAGTCAGGATTTATTTCTACTAAATTCAGAATCCTCAGCAGGTGTGTGTCTCGTCTGAGAGACGCAAAGAGTTTTTGAATGTGTCAGCCCCTCCGCACCTGTAATAATAAATTTTAAGGAAAGCATCTGTAATAATAAATTTTAAGGTAAAGGTACATTACTGGTCTAAAATCTAGGAATGTATATATGTTTTTTAATGTTTCAAAATGAAATTTTGTAAAAACTACAATTCGAAGTTATTGTTTTTTGCTTCTGTTTAGTAGGCTATTCAATTTAGTAGGCTAAGCCAGGTAATCTTGGATCTAAACGAATTTAAAACGTCTTCTTTTTTGTTGAAATCATTGTGGATTCCACCTACCGTCTAAAAAAAGGTTTTGAAAAGTCTCCTTAGTCAATTGGAAAAGTGTGCTAAGTATTCAGGTCTTTTTTATTCCAAAGCTTTTTTCTTTTCCAGGAAATAGTTAGAGACTGAATTTTTGAACATTTGTTCCCCTCCCTAAGAAAATCTACTGACCTCCCTACCTCCCAATGCCTTCTGAAGACAAGAACAAAATTTCCACTGTACTAAAAAAACAAACAGACAAAACGAGTGAATGTGCTGATAATTGCTCCTTAAAGTCTTAATAATTTTGATTTATTAAAGTTAAAAAATTGAAAACATTTAAAACGTATTTTGTTTTCATTAAAGTGCAAATTATGTTTTGGTCTTCAGAATGAATAGGGTGGTCAGCCCTGCTCACATTAATTTATCCTCGTTTTGAGTTTGACTCAGCTATTTATTGTAATTTCTGCTAATTTTGGGTTTCATTTATTTGTTGATGGTGATTTGAGGTAGTTTTACGCTTGGAAAATTATTTCACTTTATTTCTGCTCATTTTTGGTTTAACACAGCTCTTTCATTTTCTTTGAAAAAGTTATTTTGTGGGAACAGTTTTTAAATTAATTCTTTCTTAATACCGTGGGTTGATCGTAGTTTGTCCACCTATACCTGGATCAAGAATTTTTTTTTATGTTTTTGAATGGTCGGGTTCATGATATTATAGCTTCTAATGCCAGTTAAATGCTATAGTCAAGAATTCACGGATCTTATTAGCGGGATTCATTTTAAAATTTGCATAGGTTAGACCTTAGCAAGGAATGTGTTTTAGTGCAGCTAAACTTGCGACTGTTTTAACTGGAATTTATTCTAAAATTGCATTCAAAGAGTGGCTTCTATTTGCTTAGTTTGAAGTGGGAAAAACCATTAGCTGTTTAGCCAGAGAGAAAATACGGTATTTCGTTTAAGAAAAAACACCTTTTCTTCGGTGATCTTGGGTTTTACCATCCCAATGGCTCAGGTTCAAAATGGAATTTGTAATGGGTTACAGTAATTTTTCTTTCGTGTTATGTATGTCAACACACCTGTACTATTTACTTTAGGTTCTTTTTCTGTCATTTTGAAATTCCATGTTTGCTGCTTTGTTCTCTCTGAATCGCATCAATTTGTGCTTTATCCTCGTATCGTCTTAGGAAAACCTTCGTTCAGAGATGTAGCTCAAGGGAGCCTCCGATAGCTGTATCCAATGTCACATCCAGGGGATGGGGTTTACCGGGTTTGATCCTCCCCCCTCCTGAAAGTTTTGTCCTATTCGTAAAAAATCAACAAAAATGCATTTAGACAAATTTTCGATGCGTTTTTTTGAGTACCCCTTCCCCAAGAAAAACGAATAAAAATCCTGGATACGCCCTTAGCTGTACCCCTTCCTGAACCTAGAAAGTCATATATATATATATATATATATATATATATATATATATATATATATATATATATATATATATATATATGTATATATACATATATATATATATATATATATGTATATATATATATATATATATATATATATATATATATATATATATATATATATATATATATATATATATATATGCATCTCTTTGAGGTCTTTTTCATTCATAATTCAGATTGTCAATGAAAATTTAATCCTGAAATGGGTTATCAATGAAAATATGAGTTTATTCGAACCAGATTGTCCTTTGATTCTAACATTTAACAACCTGATACACAATAAAAACTTAACCTCCAATAAAAAAAAACCCTTTTGTACTAACTGCGAACCATGTAACAGATGCAGGGGAACACAAGCAACAAAGTGGATTGGACTCAAATCCTCGAAAGGTGCAAAAAAAAGTTACTACCTTAGCTGCTAATTTAATTGCTAATTTAACCTAATTTAATTTAATAGTCTTGCCAAATTTAATTGGGATTCCGTATCTCAGGACTTATATATATATATATATATATATATATATATATATATATATATATATATATATATATATATATATATATATATATATATATACAAAAGTACAACTATGAGCTTAAATATTAGATATCACAAATTTTGGTAGTTTGGTTGAGATCCAGCAACCCATTTTATTACTTACCCTAGTGACTATAGTTTAGATATTTCTCATTCCCCCCTCTTCCTCTCTCTCTCTCTATGGCCTTCAGATTTCTCACAGACCCCTGAGATAAACAAAAAAGATTTGAACTTGGCGCCCGCTAAGCGTAAAACGACATAACTGCATATGGCAATCTTTGTCATAAGTTCCCGAGTTTTCCTAATTTTTCACGTTTTCCAAAATTTTTCTAATTCTGAGACGTATATGGTTGTGTAAGTTTCCTCGTAACCAATTTAAAGAATAAGATTTTATTTTCGGTGTCCTTGGTATTTTAAGAGATTCGCTTTAAAAAACTGAATTTAAAATGCCTCTTGTTCCCTTGTGGCAAAAGTTGCTCTTTTAAAGTAAAATGTGAATGTAAAGTAAAAATTTGTCGAAATAAATCCAGTAGAAATAAATCCAGTAGCTTTCGAAATTTTCATTTTAATGATGGAACATGGCAATAAGTAAAGAGTGATGTGTGCAGAGTGTATTATTATTTTCAGTTAGTTCAATTAGTTAATTTAATTAATAAAAATTAGTTTAATGTACCTTGGATTAATTCGATTTATTTAATTTAGATATAGATATAATAGAGATTAGGTTTGGAATCCGCAAAGAAACAAGGAAAGTATAAATCATTGTAGACTACTGAAGGAAGTAATTGTTTTTATAAAATAATTAATAAGTTGAATACTCATTTGAGGCAGACGAAATGCCTCAAAACAACCTCCAATTCTGATCAATTGATAAATAATAAGTGTAGTGAATAAGATGATTACCACTAGTTTATAAACTCTCAATAAGTCTTTCATAAGGCCTCATGAGATTTTGTAACAGTAATATATTCAAACTTGAGAAGTCGTTATAGCTTAATTTTGCGTAAAAGCTGTTCAAAAGTGGGCCTAACGCCATATGTCAGATATAAATAAAAATGAATGAAATTTTTAAAAAAGTCGGAAGTTTGCTGAAATAAAATCTATACGCCCCTTTCAGCGATTAAAAAAAGTTTTTTTTAACGGAAAGTAAGGAGCGACATTAAAACTTAAAACGAACAGAAATTACTTCGTATGTAAAAGGGGCTGTTTCCTCATCAACGCCCCGCTCTTTACGTTAAAGCTTGACTCTTTCTCTTAACTCTGCTTTTTAAAACAGTGAAAAACTTAAATCCAAAACAATTATCCAAAGGACCCTCTCCATAGAAAATTAACTACACAAAATCATCTTTTCCTATTTTTCTCCCTCTAAAGAATACTTCGTCCCCTCCTTTACCCCCAGGGTCAGACCTGTTTGCGCTTTTGAAGGTCTTTTAGGCGTTCAATTTCATACTCCCTAATTCTGTTCACCCGCAAGCTTAGCCTGGCATCCATTCATGGGCGTCAATATATTTAGTCAACCAGGACTGTATGATTGATCAGACACGTCTGTTTGGATTCAGGCCAAATTGAATAAAAAAAATGCTTCTTTTTTTAATCGTAGTGAAGAGTGACTCAAACCTAAGACAAACAGAAATAGTTCTGCGCATATTACACCTTTCAATCCTCTGCTCTTTACGCTTAAGTTTAACTAGTACTTCAGTGAAAATTTTTAGCGTAAAAAGAACATAGCCAGGTGAATCTTGTCCATTTAATGATTGTCTTCCAAACCATACGAACTGAAAACGTGCTGCTCATAGCAATCACGTTTTAATGAGCCCTTATACTCTCGAAGCATTTTGACAAAAAAAAGAGTGCTAAACGTTTTATGCTTATTTCTTATATTAAATAAAAAAAAACAAGTTTTTTTAACTGCAAGTAAGGAGCGACATTAAAACTTAAAACGAACAGAAATTAGTCCGTATATGAAAGGGGTTTTCCCCTCCTCAACACCCCGCTGTTTACGCTAAAGTTTGACTCTTTGTCACAACTCTAGTTTTTAAAACAATAAAAAAAACTTTAGCGTAAAAGTTTTTTCATGAATAATTAAAACGAAATTTGCGTATTATTTTTTTTTTTGCTAAATGGCTTTCTCAAGTTTTGATTGGACGATTTTGATAAAAAAAAAGCGGTGGGGGAGGAGGCCTAGTTGCCCTACAATTTTTGGTTACTTAAAATTGCAACTAAAGTTTTTGTTTTTTTTTTTCTATGAACGTTTTTGCTGTTAATAAACATACGTACCTAACGATTTAACTTACGTAACTTCTATATTTGTGTATTTTTATTACGTATATGAGGGGGGTTCACCCCCTCGTCAATACCTCGCTCTTTACACTAAAGTTTCAATTTTGTCCCAAATCTTTAAGAATGACCCTTGAATTACAAAGGCCGTAGAATAAATAGTTGAAATTGCTAAAAATACCTTAACGTAAAGAGCGAGGTATTTTGGAGGAGACGAACCACCCTATATACGTAATATTTTGTGTTCGTTTAATGTTTTAATGCTGCTCATTACTTCCAGTTGAAAAAAAAAATATTTGTTTTCTTATTGTTTATTTTTTTTAATTATTTATTTTCTCATTGTTTTATTTTTTTAAATATTGCTAGAAAATCCTGCGCCCCCTTCATGGAAATTCTCTTCCCTCATGATAAATTCCTCCATGGAAATATCCTCCCACGTAACCCCCGACCTACCCTTACCCCAACGTGAAAAAGCGCTCCTGAAAACGTCTGTACACTTCATAATAACCGTTACTATATGTAAACAATGGTCAAATTTTGTAACTTGCAGCCCCTCCTCTGGGGACTGTGGGGGATCAAGTTGTCCCCAAAGACATACTTATTAGATTTTCGACTAAGCTGAACAGAATGGCTATCTCAAAATTTTGATCCGGTGACTTTAGGGAAAAAGTGTGCGTGGGAGGGGGCCTAGGTGCCCTCCAATTTTTTGGTCACTTAAAAAGGCACTAGAACTAAACACGGCACTAGAAAAAAGGGCACTAGGGCACTAAACACGATCACCCGTGAAAAAAAAAAACAAAAAAAACAAACAAATAAACACGCATCCGTGATATGTCTTCTGGCAAAAAATACAAAATTTCACATTTTTGTAGATAGGAGCTTGAAACTTCTACATTAGGGTTCTCTGATATGCTGAATCTGCTGGTGTTATTTTCGCTTGGTGTGACGATGGTGTGACTTTTAGGGGGTGTTTCCCCCTATTTTCTAAAATACGGCAAATTTTATCAGGCTCTTAACTTTTGATAGGTAAAACGAAACTTGGTGAAACTTATATATTCAAATCAGCATAAAAAGGCGATTCTTTTGATGTTACTATTGGTATCAAAATTCCATTCTTTAGAGTTTCGGTTACTATTGAGCCGGGTCGCTCCTTACTACAGTTCGTTACCACGAACTGTTTGATCGAAGCACTCTTTCAAACTTTGTAATAAAACTCAAACTTTGACGGGAAGAAGCGAGTTTTTTTTTTTTTTTGTATATGGTCGTTTTAAATATGATGCCGAAAGTTTCTTAAATTATGACGGTAACTGCAACTCTAAGCCCCTTAACCCCCCCCCCTCTCCGCGCTGTATGCGCTAAAGACCAACTTTTTTCATCAAAATGCTTTGAATATGAAAGGGGTAATTTATTTGTATTTTACTTATTCAGTAAAATAGGATTATCCCAAATGTAAGAGGGGCTATCACTCCTCAGTTCGCCGCTATTTAATCAAAAATTTCAAAGCATTCCGGGGAGGAATTCGGGGTCTGAAATAACAGGAATGATTTTAGTTCATAATTCAAGAATATTCTGAAGAATATTCCAAGGGGTATGGATATCTTCGGAGACATTTTTCAAGAAATCCTTACCAAACTTGTGTTGGTACATGTTGGTCAAAATGCTACCCCAATAAGAGGGGGCTGTCATATCCTTGGCAACCATATTGCATGCTTATTTAAATTCATTTCGCTAAAAAATGGGGACTACGGGATTTATATCCCCTCCCGTCTTTTTTTTATTTTGACCTCAAGGACCTCTCACGAAAAGAAAGTCTGGCGTAAACAACTGACTCTCAGGTAAGGACTCGTCAGGTGACTCTGGCGTAAACAACTGACTCGTAAACAACCTTGGAAAACAACTGACCTCAGGCATTAGTAACCTCTAATTTGAATCATGTGTGTCAGCCTAGGCATAGACTCTTTGCAAACATCTTGCTCTGCTCCTCCTGTCACTCCAGTCTTTGTCACATCATGAATATAATCTCGAATTTTGCATTGAAAATATTCCAGAATATGAGGGCATCTGTCACTTCTCAGACCCTATATTGCTCTTCTAGTCCAAAGATATTGGACTAGATCCTAGTCCAAAGGAATACTAAGAGTTACGACCCCTGCCCCGCTCTTTAACGATCTGAAGCACCCTTGACGAAAAGTTGGATAATTTTGGCTTGGAAATGCAGCCTTTTAGACCTTATTCCTGCTCCACAGGAAGACACACTAACCTCTTCCTAAATATTTGGTGTACAACTCTGCAATAAAAGAGGGAGGAACCGAAAAAAAAAATCATGCGTATGGAAGTAACTGTAAGGCAACCACAAATAGCATTGTGAAATTCTAAAGCATACTTCTTCTTCTTCTTCGTGTCGTACCTTCAAGAGTGTCTCATTCCAATAACAAGTGTGGATTAGTCCCTTTTTATTCAGAAGGGTCATTTGTTCAAAGTTCAAGTTTTTTGTCTGTGAACACTCGATATTAAAGACCTCTTGACGTCTAGAGCACAAAAACACTATGTTTTATGGAGGCGTTGAAGCCGTTGATTCCCGTTGCATTGTTGGATAGTCATTTCAACCTTCTCCTTTTCGGTCTTTTAATAATTGAATAAAAAAAGCAAGTTTTATTAAATGAAAGTAAGGAGCGATATTAAAACTTAAAACGAACAGAAATTATTCCGTATATGAAAGGGGCTGTCTCCTCCTCAACGCCCCGCTCTTTACGCTAAAGTTTTTCAGTGTTTTAAAAAGTGGATTTGTGAGAAAGAGTCAAACTTTAGCGTAAAGACTGGGACGTTGAGGGGTTCTGATCGGACGATGTTGAGAAAAAAGAGGCGGGGGAGGGGGCTTAGTTGCCCTCCAATTTTTTGGTTACTTAAAAAGGCCACGGGAACTTTTGATTTTATTTACAAACGTTTTTATTAGTAATAAATATACGAAACTTACAAATTAACTTACGTAACGAAATTCTATATTCGTATATTTTTATTATGTATATGAGGGGATTTGCCCCCTCGTCAATACCTCGCTCTTTACACTAAAGCTCGAATTTTTTTCCAGTTCTTTAAGAATGACCACTGTAACGAAGGCCGTTTAATTAGATTAAATGGCTCCTTTGAAATTACTAGAAATACTTTAGCGTAAAGAGCGAGTTATTGAGGAGGAGACGAATCCCCTCGTATACGTAATCATTTTTGTTCGTTTTAAGTTTTAATGTTGCTCCTTACTTTCACTTGAAAAAACTTGCTTTTTTACTTAATTTCTGAACGTTTTTGAATTAGTGCAGGTTTTGATTTTGGCTCAACGTACATGAATAATTAAAACGAAATAAGCATATTAATTTTACTTTTTTTGGCTGAATGGCTTTCGCAAAGTTTTGATCGGACGATTTTGGAATAAAGGGGCGGGGGAGGGGGCCTAGTTGCCCTCCAATTTTTTTGGTTACTTAAAAAGGCCATGAGAACTTTTGATATTATTTACGAATGTTTTTATTAGTAATAAATATACGAAACTTACAAATTAACTTACGTAACGAACTTCTATATTTGTATATTTTTATTACGTATATGAGTGGATTCGCCCCCTCGTCAATACCTCGCTCTTTACACTAAAGTTAGAATTTTGTTCCAATTTTTTAAGAAAGACCCCTGAATCACAAAGGCCATTTAATTAGAATAAATCGCTCTTTTGAAACTACTATAAAATACTATAGCGTAAAGAGTGAGGTATTGAGGAGGGGAAGAACCCCCTCATATACATAATAATTTCTGTTCGTTTTGATTTTTAGTGTTGTTCCTTACTTTCAGTTGAAAAAACTTGTTTTTTTATTTAATTTCTCATTGTTTGTTTTAAATAATGCTGGAAAATACAGCACCCTCTTCATGGAAATTCTCTTCCCCCATGATAAATTCCTCCATAGAAAGATCCTCTCTAGTAATCCCCTCCCCTGACCTCCCCCCACCACCAGAAAAAATCCTCCGTGAAAACGTCTGTACTTCCCAATAATCAATACTATATGTAAACAATGGGCAAAGTTCATAACTTGTAGCCCTTCCCCTGGGGACTGTGGGGATAAGTCGTCCTCAAAGACATAGTTATTAGATTTTTCGACTTTGCTCAGCAAAATGGCTATCTCAAAATTTTTATCCGGGCCTAATTGCCCTCCAATTTTTTGGTCACTTAAAAAAGGCACGAGAACTTTTAATTTCCATTATAATGAACCCTCTCATGACATTTTAGGACCACTGGGTCGATACAATCACCCCTGGAAAAAAAAACAACTAAACACGCATCCGCGATCTTTCTTCTGGCAAAAAATACAAATTCCAGATTTTTGCAGAGAGGAGCTTGAAACCTCTACAGCTAGGTTTTCTGATACTCTGAATGTGATGGTGTAATTTTCACTAGGAATCTATGACTTTTAGGGGGTGTTCTTTCTTTTTTCGAAAATAAAGCAAATTTTCTAAGGCTCGTAGCGTTTGATCGGTAAGACTAAACTTGATGAAACTTATTAAATAAAAAAAACTAGTTTTTTTAACTGAAAGTGAGGAGCGACATTGAAACTTAAAACGAACAGAAATTACTCCGTATATGAAATGGGTTGTCCCCTCCGCAATCCCTCGCTCTTTACGCTAAAGTTTTTAATTGTTTTAAAAAGTAGAATTGTGGCAAAGGGTCAAACTTTGGCGTAAAGAGCGAGGGATTGCGGAGGGGACAACCCATTTCATATACGGAGTAATTTCTGTTCGTTTTATGTTTTAATGTCGCTCCTTACTTTCAGTTAAAAAAACTAGTTTTTTTATTTAATTTCTGAACGTTTTTGAATTAATGCATGTTTGATTTTGGCTCTCCGTACATAAATTATTAAAATGAATTTGCATATTAATTCTTTTTTTGGCTAAATGGCTTTCTCTTAGTTTTGATCAGACGATTTTGAGAAATAAGGGGTGGGGAAGGAGGCCTAGTTGCCCTCCAATTTTTCGGTTACTTAAAAAGGCAACTAGAACTTTTAATTTTTAACGAACGTTTTTATTAGTAAAAAATATACGTAGCTTAAGAATTAACTTACGTAACAAACTTTTATATTCTTATATTTTTGATTATATATATATATATATATATATATATATATATATATATATATATATATATATATATATATATATATATATATGAGGGGGTTTGTCCCCTCGTTAATACCTCGCTCTTCACACTAAATCTTAAGTTTTGTCCCAATTCTTTAAGAATGACCCCTGAATCAGAAAGGTCGTAGAATAAATAGTTAAAATTACTAAAAAATACTTTAGCATAAAGAGCGAAGTATCTATCTCCTCCTAAATACCTCGCTCTTTATGCTAAAGTATTTTTAGAACCCCTCATATGCGTAATAATCTCTGTTCGTTTCAAGTTTTAATGCTACTCCTTACTTTCAACTGAAAAAAACTTTTTTATGGTTATATTTTCATTGTTTTTTTTTTTTTAATAGTAATGCTAGAAAATCCTGTGCCCTTTTCATTGAATTTCTCTTTCCCCATGAAATATTCCATCAAGGAAAGATCCTCCCACATAGCCCCCTCACCTCAACCCCACACCCAAACCAAAAAAATCCCCCTGAAAACGTCGGCACCCTTCCCAATAACCATTACTGTATGTAAACATTGGTCAAAGTTTGTAACTTGCAGCCCCTCCTCCAGGGACTGTGGGGGAGTAAGTCATCCCCAAAGACATAGTTATTATGGTTTTCGACTATGCAGAACAAAATGGCTATACCAAAATTTTGATCCGTTGACTTTGGGAAAAAATGAGCGTGGGAGGGGGCCTAGGTGCCCTCCAATTTTTTTGGTACCTGAAAAAGGGCACTAGAACTTTTCATTTACGTTAGAATGAGTCCTCTTGCAACACTCTAGGACCACTTGGTCGATACGATGACCCCTGGGAAAAAAACAAACAAACAAACAAATAAACACGCACCCGTGATCTGTCTTCTGGCAAAAAATACGAAATTCCACATTTTTGTAGATAGGAGCTTGAAACTCCTACCATATGGTTTTCTGATACGCTGAATCTGATGGTGTGATTTTCGTTAAGATCCTATGACTTTTAGGGGGTATTTCCCCCTATTTTTTCAAAATAAGGCAAATTTTCTTAGGCTCGTAACTTTTGATGACAAAGACTAAATTTGATGAAACTTATATATTTAAAATCAGCATAAAAATCCGATTCTTTTGATATATCTTTTAGCATTGAAGTTCTGTTTTTTAGAGTTTCGTTTACTATTGAGCCGGGTCGCTCCTTACTACAGTTCGTTACCACGAACTGTTTTATAAGATTTCAGTATGAATTGTAAAAAATAAACGGCTGTTTAATTGTTTTCTGTTGTTGATTATTTGAAGATAAGAATATTAATTGTATTTTTAAAAACGGCGCAAGCAGATACAGGTCAATTATTTTTAATGCTCAAAATTTATCTTTTTTAAGTTAAAAGTTTTCATTTTCAATGATAGTGAGGAGAGAAGAAAATAAATGAAATTGATCAGAAACTTGCCAGCATAAGAGGAGATCTTAAACCCAACAATTCTTCTCTTTAAGTAGAATCTACTGTGTAACTACTGGTCCACTCGCGAGTACTCCGCTTTAATTAACCGTTTTATGAAGTAAACGCCAAACGAGTCAGCCGATAGAAATATCCATTTCCTACGTTGAGTGAAAAATAGTTATTTCGCGTTTTAAACGAATGATTGTCTTTCCATTAAGGTTAAAAAAACATATAATAAAAACAGGATTATACACTGAACTGAGTTCCCCAATTTCAAAAACTCGGGTGCTACAGGTGGCGCTTGTGTGGCGGAAGTTTTCTACGTGTGGTGTAACTTGGTGCCATGCGGGGCACCCAGAGTTGTAGAGTAGAGCAATTGTGCTACACAAAGTGGAACAAGTGGTGTCCCAAGGGCCATTTCAGGTGTTAGAGAGGGGCTAATCCCTCGCTTTATGCATACCAGGTTGTCTTGTATGAATTTCCCTCCCAACTATTTCAGAGATTCTCAGATCGGTGAACATTTCTGTTTTAAAACCAGATTTAAGTAACGACGAAGAACACAGTGCCTCTCCATAATACTAACAACAACAGGTAAAACAATGAGGAATTAATCTAAGACAGTGAAATTTCTTATCCCTAAATGAATATTTCGGCTGTATATCCAAGGGCCATCCAGGACATATAAAATAAAATAAAACTTACAATAAAATGCGTGATCGTTAAATTCTGGTTTAACTTGCCTGATGTTACCTACGACTGTTTTAATTTTGGTTTTAATAATGTAGCATTTTATTGTGTTTTATTTTGTTTTTATATGTGCTTTGCTGAGGACGGCCCTTAGATACAGAGTCGAATTATTCATTTAAGGATAAAAAATGTCAGTGCCTCAGATTAATTCCTCATTGTTTTACCTGTTGTTGTTTGTATAAGACCAGATTCCAGTCGTCTGTTTAGGCAGGTTTTACCTTGCTTTATTTATGGTCAGTTTGGTTATGTATTAGCATTTTGATAGCAATATTAATTGAAATTACTGGTCTTATTACAAGTTCTTGTTCGTGTTATTTTTGTGATGTGGTGTGAATGCATATAAACAAAGATAATACTTTAATCAAAATCGTGAAGAGTATTTAATTTCTTGCTTTTGTTTTTCCTTTGAATTAAATAAATTTATTCAAGGGAGGGTAGGATTGCGAAATAAATTATAAATACCGAATAATCTCTGACGATTGCACGAATCTGACTCTAAATTTATTTTCATCTATTTAAATTCTATCCGCATGTACTGTATTTTGATCTATATAAAAACCGGGAGAAAGAATTCACGAAGAAAATAATGCACTGAATAACTTGAAATATATTAAAAACCATGATTTTTTCGTATGGTAAAGAAACATACATACATAGAAATGCCCATCCACACTCCAATCTCAGCAAGTATAACTGAGCCTGGAGTATATAGGCCTATGTTACCGGGAATGTCCGAAAACTGGTGATTGTCGACATTCACCGGTGAATGTCCGAAATACCTTTTTTTCTCCTTAGCTTTAGTCAGTCAACTTTTGCCAGTCAGCTTTTTCAATTTAATGAAAGGTTTGATGATGACAGGTTAAGTTGGGTTAGGTTTTTAACCCATTTCTCATATTTATAACCAAATTTAGCCTAACCTAAAATTCAAGGGAAAAAAAGCATATATATATATATATATATATATATATATATATATATATATATATATATATATATATATATATATATATATATATATATATATATATATATATTAAAGGTCTTTAAAGTATATATATATATATATATATATATATATATATATATATATATATATATATATATATATATATATATATATATATATGTATATATATATATATATATATATATATATATATATATATATATATATATATATATATATATATTAAAGGTCTTTAAGTTATAAAATTTGCCAATTGCTTACGCATAGTATTTGTTATTGGAAGCAAGCATACATTTTCGGGGGGGGGGGCGAATTTTATTCTGAGAGTTTTTCCAATGGGGAATTTTCCATGGGGAGGGAAGTTTAAGGGATTATACTTGTCAGGGTAAATTTTATACTGGGGGAATTTGCCAGATTTCTTATGCAACATTCTTTTTATATGTCTTGCTTTCTCTTTTCCGTCTCAATTTTAAGTGTGGAGTTGGATAATTGGATAATCGTTGGATAAATTGGATAATAGTTGGATAAGGGATTGGATAATCTAGAGAATGTTTCCATGGGTAGGGGAATTTCTCCCTTAAGATGGGGCCAGATTTCCTGGCATTATTTAAAACGATCAGAAATTAAATAGAGAAAACCATTTTTTTAACTGAAAGTAAGGAGCAACATCAAGATTTAAAACGAACAGACATTACTACGCATATCCACGGGGTTGCCCCCTCATCAATACCTTGCTCTTTACGATAATTGCACTTTATTTCGAAAAGTAAATACACTTCTCCGAGCATTGTTATGTAAATGCTAAACTTTGATTTGATGAATATAAAGTCGCATCGCACTGCGAGACGACTGTATGGCTTTGAAGAGGTCACAAAAGTCGCACTGCTATTACTAATTTTGCAAAATTTGCTAATGTGATCTCTATGCATAGATTTCGGAAATTCATTGTAACATATGCGTATACACGAATTACAAAAAAAGCCCGTTGTTGAACACTAATTAGAGATATAACTGCTTGGGAAAGTTAACGTTTCAATCGTTTTAAGATTCTCCGACCGTTAATATCGTCATTAGTACATTTCGTTAAAATCGGTATTAAATTAATGTTTCGGTGATTTATAATTTTTTTTTATATAACCCACTTTTTTAAGTTAAAAAGTTGTTCCTTCCTTCCCAAAGTTATTCCTCCCTCCCAAGAAAAAAAAACCTTTGTGTGCCTGTATTATTCTGTCAATTTATAGGCAGTTAATTTAATATTCTTGTTATACCTATTACATCAAGTCAAGCACACCGAAACACTTGGCTATAGTGGGGAGAGGAGTAAACTCGCTTGATTCGTTGGAAGGCAATCACTTTTCAAGAAGGCTTTTTTCTTCTTTTTTTTAAAGAATACCTACATTTTTCAAAATATATTTCTTGAGTGTGAAAGATCAAAAGTTGAAAGAATATTGTTCTAAACTTCATATTTTGACTCAAGGCCATTCGCTTGGTACTGATGTGGCTGATTTCGGAGAGGGTGGGGGAGGTTTTAGGGGGGGAATCTCGCAACGGCTGCTTTTTTGGTAATGGTTTAGATGTGAGGAACAGTCAAAATTACTAAAAACAGAACTTAGTAGAGCTAAAATTACTTTCTTGTTCTATATATCTTAGTAATGTTTTCCAGAGAGAAATATTTCTTCACAAGCATTTATTTTTAAAACAATTCATTGATCTTAAAGAAAATCAATCTCGGTGTTTTTACAGCGTATGTTTAATATTGTCCGATTCACTTCAGCTGATTGGCGGCAAGGGGGAGTTTGACCCCCTATATTTTGAACAATCCTCTTTTAGGGTATTCAGTTAAAAATGTCTTGAAAATGCCTTAAAAACGTCAATTGAGCTCTCTCCCGGTCTTCTATGCTCACTGATTCAATATGATAACTCCTGGGGAAAAGAAAACTACACAGATAAACACGCATCCATGATCTTTCTTCTAGCAAAAAAAGTAAAATTAAAATTTGTGTACACAGGAGCTTGGAACCTCTACAATAAAGTTCTTTGATATGCTGAGGCTAATGGTGAAATTTTCATTAAGATCGCTTCACGTTTTGGGTTGTACTTGGATTGCCACTAAAGTTTGACAATTTGTTCCAATTATTTAAGAATGACTCCTGAAACACAAGGGCCATTTAATTAGAATAATAAGCTTTTTTAGAAGTCATAAGAAAATTTGGCGTAAAGAGTGAGGTATTTAGGAGGGGGTGACCCCCTCATATACGTAATAATTTTTGTTCGTTTTAAGTTTTAATGTTGCTCCTTTCTTTCAGTTGAAAGAACTTGTTTTACTGAATTTCTGATCGCTTTTTTATAATGCAGGGAAATCCGGCTCCCACCATCAAAAATTCCCTTCCCCCACGAAAAGTTCCTTCATGTAAAGATCCTCCCAGGTACCATACCCCATCAGACCCCCCCCCCTAAAAAGAAATCTGTATGCTTCTCAATAGCCAATACTGTAAGTGCAACCTCATAGCTTGTAGCCCTTCCTCTGGGGGCTGTAGAAGATCAAGTCATTTTCTAACACATATTTATTATTTATTTTGACTATGCTGAACATAATAGCTCTCTTAAATTTTAATCAAGTGCCTTTGGCGAAAAAAGGGTGAGGGAGTGGGGCTTGCCGCCCTCTAATATATTTTGCTTATTATTAGGCCACTAGGACTTTTGATTTCCGATCCAATTAGCCCTCTCCCGATTTTCTATGGTCACTGGTTGGATACGATCACTCCTGAAAAAAAAAACTAAAAAAAAAACAAAGAAACCCAAATCCGTGATCTTTCTTTCGGCAAAAAAAAAAAACAAAAAAAAAAAAAAATTCCACGTTTTTGTATATAGGAGCTTGAAACTTCTACAATAGGGTTTTCTGATCCGCTGAATCTGAAGGTGTGATTTTCATCAAGATCATTTGATGTTTCGGGGGATTTCCCCATTTTAAGAAATTGGGCAAATTTTCTCAGGCTCGTAATCTTTTATTGGTAAGATTGAACTTGATTATTTTTACATATTTTGAATAAGCATCAAAATTCAATTCTTTTGATGTATCTATTGTTATCAAGACTTTGTCTCTTAGAGTTTCGGCTACTATTGAGCCACATCGCTCCTTGATTTACAGCTCGTCATCACCAACTGTGTGATAGTCCAATGTTGTTAAGGATTTTAGATCATTGTTGGGGATTTCAAAGGGAGTTGTTAGGGACTTCAGGTCAGATCAAACGCTCCAGTATTAAAAATTAGTATTTAACACAAGTCGCTCAGCCAAAACCTCACACAAGTGAAAATGGAAAACTTTTTTGTGTGTGTTCTGAAATTTTCTTAGAAAAAATAGAAATCGAAAGGCTCTATCTTAGGTATTTAGTAAGCCCCTTTAAGATATTCATTTTATTTGTGGAACTTTAGGTCATATTTAAGTTAGACGTTACATAAAGAGTAACTTAAACAGAAGGGACACTGATAAAAATTTGGTGGGGGTGGGGTGGTTCATTCCATTGTAGTAGCCGAGTTTAATATTTCGGTAAAATCGGTAAAACTTCGATAAAAGTTGTGGTGCTCCCCGCGCCGTATGATTTTTTTTTATCGTTTATCGTTTTTAAGTTTTGTTTTTTTATCGAATCTGAACCTAATTTGCATCGACAGGTTGAATAAATTGGGAGAAGCCCATACACTACGCTTCTGAATTCAGGACCCCCCCCCCGGCCTCGATTAGGGTAGACAAAGAAAATTCGGTCATGTCTGTTTTAGGTCAGGCTATTCGTCAATTCATGGAAGACTATTTCGAGCTCAGTTTATTACCGAGTTTCTCTTAACCATGCCTCCTATAAAGCGATTTATAGTGGATGTTCCTTACATTTATAGTGGATTTTTACCAGCCATGTTTCTGCCATAGATACCATCCATAACTGAAATCCCTAATTTCTGACAATTGAGAATATCTTCTTTTTAGGTTCTTCGAGCTTTCACAGAAGAAGAAGATTAAGCTTGAAGGGCGACACGACAACACAGATACAACACCAGCAGGCTATTTCCATATCAAATCTGACAAGTCAACACCAAAAGAAGGTAAATTGAAGATATAACTTTTCGAGTAATTCTCGATAGAGGAGTAAAATTGAGTTCCTTTTTCAGTCTTGTTGAGCAGAAAAATGCTTGGCTAATCCCTCCAAAAAATCTTAAAGGTCGCTACTGCTCTTGACTGCTGTTAAAAAAGTAGCAAAACTTGAAATATAATTTTCGATGATGACAAATATTTGTAAAGTCACGTAAAGTCCAATTCATTTTGCTTAGCTAAACATAAATGTCTATTATAATCATTATCTGCCCATCATAATTTGCCTCATCTTTTATAAGCAGCTCTGATTAGCCAAAGTGATAATAGGTAGAAATTGATGCTAGCTAAGCCAGAGTATGAATGGGCTGAAGCTGAGTAAAGTTAGTAACTAAAGGCTACTTTTCTTGTCCTAAAAACCTTTCAGGAGAGATTTTTGACGAACAAAAATGTTTCTGCGAGTCAACAAAAAAGTTGACTTAAATCTCCTGCTGGTTTGGAGCCAGCGTTGAGAGAGCAGACACTTCTACAGTAAACCCGGTCTTGAGCTACCACAGGTGCATCTTCAGGTCTTATTCTTGCCTTGCATAGCACCTGATGTAAACTATCGGACCATCTTGTTTTTGGGCGACCGCGTGATCGTTTCCATCCAGCGACCATACGGTTGTAATCATATAACGATGCGAAAGTTACTAATAATTGTTGGCGAATCTTTCCAATAAATAAATGATGTCAGAGAAAATTTTTGATGAATTTTAGCTTGAAATTAATTTGGATTTTTGAAAGAATTGAAAGAATTTGGAGTATCAACCTAAATCTTGTAAATTTCTTTGTTTGGTCGAGTGCTTTTGTGAGTTTTACATTTAGCCGTCTGTCTTTTTTTGAAATTCTCAATACTATTTAAAAACTTTTTTTATGTTTTAAGGCTCTATTTATGTTCAAGTTTACGCCCCAGCAAATCTGACGAAAACATTTTGGTCGGGTGGCATCGGGGCTTCCATGCATCTGCTAAAAGTGGCTCTTAGCGAATTGTCAGTGACGGTTGGGCTGGCGGGATCTTCCATTATGTAAAAATACCTGGGGCATTTGAGGCTAAATTCATAAATGAGAGGATGAAATTTAGTGCCTACGCAACTTTTGTGAAAATACTCCTTATGCAACTAGAAAAATTGTAACTGAACGAGGCGAACAAAAACAAGTCTTCTTACTTGTAACTCATATTTTACGTCGTGGTATGTTGGTATTTTATTAGTAAATCATATTTGGTAAATGTGTAAAAGGAGTTCATTTATGAAACAAATGCTATGACATAGCAATTCTTTCGTTATCAGATCTGTTAGTATCGTTTTCTTTAAAACAAAAACAGTCTGTATTTATTTATTTATTTTCTTTATTTCCCTCAAAAAATGAGGAGTAAGCTAAAATATAAATATAAAGAAAAGACAAGACTCTGGACTACCTCCCGTGAGCGAAAGCCTAGGTTTAATTGGAGGTGAACTAAGACCTCGTTGGGCTCTCGGACGAGTGACATTCCCTTGAATGGAATATGTGTATATGAAAATTCTAATTAAGCCTTTAGGGGATTCAAATTAAGGGTTTTTTTTCTAAAATGTAGGACTTCAGACAGAGGGTCCTTACCACTTTCAATGGGTCTCAATTGGGGGGTAAAAATGAGGATCACTTTTTTCTGTATTTCCTTCTTAGTGTCACTGCTTTTTTCCGTATATCTTCACATAAAAAAAAAGTATTTTATAAGCTAATTGTTTGGTAATCCAAATCTAAGAGAATACGATACATTTAAAAACTATAAGCAGACCCCTCAAATTTAAAGGGTCTTGTAATACATACTGTACTTGCATTTTTGGATAACATGGTCTCCTATTGCCATCAGTAATTGGTAATCTAAACTATATTGGCAGCCAATAATGTCGAAAAAAATCAACAGTGCCATCTAGCATTTTGTGTTTCTTGACAGTTTTGTCAAGCCTCTTTATTGTGTTTATTTTTAGAAACTGAGATCAGACATTAATTACTACGCTAATTCTACCAAATATACAAATTACACTAATTTTGCCTTATTGCACTGATAAATTCTAAAAAACGACAAACGTTAGATGGCGTTGGTGATTTTCGTTGACACTAGTGACAGTTTCCACTCTTTCAGGTTACCAATACTCTGTGAGATAAACGTGGAAGCATCGGCAACGTTCTTTAAAAGTCACACAATTAGATAAGATTTTTTTTTCAGGAAGACGATAATATTACTTTTTACCAAATCCTATTTCGTCACCCAATCGGTGGTTACTTGGAATTGACTGCAGTTAGCCTTTACTACTCTACTTCATTAAGTTCATTTAATAAAGCAATAAAACTAAGCCACTTTCTACGCATAAAACTAAGTTTCTTTTATTAATAATGGTAATTCTTATCATAGAAAGAAAAATGCCAAAGTTTATTGTTAATTTACAGTTGTTATGAAACCAGAATCGTGGCTATAGACCAATTTATTAACCATTAAGTGCAATTAAAATTATTTTTCTGGAATGTTGAGCTATAATTCAGATGTATTGCGTAAAAACTGCCTACATTAGGCTCACATTGAAAAAAGCTGCTGCAATAGGCTATATTCATAAATTGAATCACTGGGCAATATTAAATGCCGCTTTGTCCGCATAGGATTGTCGTTTTTATGAATGTTTCTGTTGATAATAAAATTTACAATAATTTGGTGTTTTTGTTGCTGTTGATATAAAATTACGTGGCTGTTGTAAAATTGTCGCTGTTGTTGAAAACAATATTGGAAATTCTTTAGCTGTTGTTGCTTTTGCTGTTGTCGATTGTTGACTGTTGAAAAAATTGCGTAACTTACCTTTATATATAAAAAATTGCCTTAGATGCCTGATAAACCCAGATTTTTTTTTACTGTGTAAATTGCTTATAAAGGCAAGAAAGTTATTTTGACATTTTTTGCTCCTGCTGTTGCCGCTGCTGCTGTTGATTACTGCTGTTGATTAAAAAAAAAATTTCATGGCTGTTGTAAAATCGTCGCTGTTGTTGAAAAAAAAATGTTGGCAATTTTTTGCTGCTGTTGTTGCTGTTACTGCTATTGATTGTTGCTGTTGATAAAAATAAACATTTTTTATGGCTGTTAACTGTTATATAGAAAAAATTGCCTTAGTTGCGTGATAAACCCTGAATTTTTCTTACTGTGTAAATTTCTTACAAAAGCCAACAAAAGTTTAACTTTGGAAACTGAATTACCGTGACGACCATAAATTGCTCTGGTGTGAACATGTGCTTACAGTGAAACAAATGTATTTACTTTTTTCTAGTGGAAAATCTCAGCTGAAGGGTTGATACAGTCAGATTCCATTTTGCTCTAAAAATATGGCTGGAATCTAAACTTTAAATTTGTAAGTTGCTTTTAAGGATCGACTTGACAACTAGCCTGTACGAAATACTGTCAGTGGTTTTGATTAGGGGGGGGGGGGGTGCAAAATATTCCCTTCCTTGATTTTGAAAAATACCGTCTTTGGCTCTTCATAGGAAAATATGGTTTTTTGTGTTTCCATTGAAAAATAATCAAATAAAACTAAATTGAGCCCTTCTTATATTTTTAAGAATATACTTTACCCCCCCCCCTCATTTGGCTTGTCAATCTACTAAGATTCTATATGTTTCGACAGAAAATAATTTTGTAAGAAAAGCTATAGATTCTGATTTTCCTTCTCAGGCTATTTTGTTTTCTTTTTAAGACAATGAAACAATATCATGTAATCAAATTCTGCTCCCCAATCAGTGGTTCAAGGACTTTGGAAAGGGCATCATGAAAGCCGTCTTTTCAACGTTCTATTGGGCCGAGTAACTTAAACTTAAGCACTTTCGATTGAGACCAGTAAGCTGTAAGATCTAAGGGCTTTGGCTGGATTTAAAAAAAAATGTGGAGAATGACGTAAGATCAGATCACTCAGAGATTTGAACAAAAAAGGATGAAAGAATGTCGTAAAGAAACATTTAAGGGAAATGGGAACTTTCTGGGAGGGTTTAAAGAAGGAAACTGTGAATAGATTGGGATGGAGGAGGAGTGTGTGTAGCTGTGTTGGTCTTACTCGGCTTGGTCCTGCGGTGAGTTGTTAGTAGTGGTAGTAGTAGTAGTAGTAGTAGTGTAGTCATAATTTCACTAAATACAAGATTCTCTTTCAGCTTTTGGCATTCGTTGCATAGCGAATACAGAAAATGGTGTCGACAATCCCTGCTTTGAAGGTACACCATGGCCAGATAGCAATGCATTTCGAACTTCAATGGAGAACAATCATGGTGCTTACCTAAAGACGATGAGGCTAATGATGTCTTTGATTGGCCAGGCTGCTTCCATGGATAAGAATACGTGGCAGGCCTTGGTTGAACTGGCCGGAAACAGTGGCCTCAAAATATTCAAGGACCTTTCGTCCCCCCCTGCTGATGGGGGTGATGGTCCAATATACACTATTCGTAAGTTTCATTAATACTTTGGCCCTTACTTATGGTTAGGTTAAATATAATTAAAGACAAATTTAAAGATAAATTTTTACTCCACATTGGCCTGCAATGCCAAAGAACAAAAAACCAAAGGAAATAAAAACAAAACAGGGTTTTATAAGGGTTTTACAAAGTTTTTTGTATCCCCCTTCCCGTAAACCCCCCCCCCCAAAAAAAAAAAACAATATACTGAATACCCCCTTGTAAGTTACCCATACTTTTTGGTGTGGAAATCTAACATTTTCGTTCTCTATAACAGCGGAACATAATCTTTAATGGGAAGTCATAAATTATCGTGAAAAAGTGTTTAATTTTTATTAGTAGCATTGACATTCAAGAAAGTGAAAAGGAAGTACTGGCACAGATCGAGCACTTTTTTAAAGAGAACATTCTTGATTTTGAAACAATTTCAAGGACAGTTCGTAATAGGGTGAGTATGAGTTCTAATCAATATCCATTGATTAGTTTTGGCTTTTGACAGCACAAGGGTAGATCATGAAATTTGTGACGAGCCAAAGAACGCCACTAAGAATGTCAACCTGCCTGAAACTCCAGGTGGGCGTGCCTTTCTAAAAGCTAACAAACAAGTATTGGTCCAATAAGAAAGTCATACTTACTCCCGCCATTTACCCGTGCCATTTAACCAAACACTTGGAAAACTACAGGTTCTATGACTATCTTAGTTCTATGACTATCTATCTTAGTTCTGCCCTAGGAATGACGCATGGACGGGTGATAGATAGACTTATCTATTAGCAAATGAACTGACCTCATTTTATACAATCCTAATAAGGACTTATGCCAGATTTGCCTCTCGCTCAATCGGACTATCTGTCTTGGCTTTTTCTACAATCAGCCATGGCTTGATGGCCGATTACTAGACGATTGAGTCGTAAAACTTGGACTTTTAAACTACTTTTAACATTTCCCAGTTAAAAATTGTTACTCTGAAGGTAAACAGTCAATAAGAATCTTTCCGTTACTCATAGTTACCATGTCGTTCAGCTTCCAAAACGTGAGGATCAGAAAAAAGCAGTTGCCGCAACTTCAACGCCATCTATGGAAATTTTTTAAATTAAAGTACCTTGCCTGCTGCCTAATATTTTGGACTATGTTCCTCACTTGCTGTACCCCAACCAAATCATTGGATTTTCCCGAGTTTAATTTTATGTATATGACTCATAACAGAAGAAGAAAACAGAAAATGTCGTAAAACAGAATTAATAACAAATATTGCAGGTTCAAATTGAATAAAGACGCAAAAATAGGCGAATTACATGATGTAATACGATATGATATAGATTAACTACCTGTCAGAACCGTTCAAAATAAAATGGGAGGCAGAATTTAAGAAAATAATAAAAAAAGAAAGAAACTACAGAATATAATTTAACAGGAATATTTACAACAATAGGGCTAACCCTAGATCTGCATTCAAATAACATATTCATCTCAAGTCTTTCCCTGAACAGTTACCCGAGAATGACCAAGAATCAGTAACTTTTTATGGAAATTCTCTACTATGATAGGAACTGCCAATGCGGGTTCTGTAAGTCCGATAGACCCCGATAGACACATAGAGGAATTTGTAAAATTCTTGAATTTTTGCATCTTCATTAAAGTGAGGGGGGCCAAAAATTTTCCCCATTGGCCATTTTGTACAGGTTTTTCCGTTTATATGTTTTAATGTTTTGCTTTATGGTGGTGGTTACCCCTCCCCGTTTGCTGTATAATCATCGCTGTGCCGACAGATGAATAATAATAAATCCAGTAAGAAATGAATATTTAATTTATAAAAAAGAAAGTAGTTTAAACCATCACATCGAATATTAATTGATATTGAAAGTGAATTAATAGTTGGGTTTTTATTCAAAATATTCAATGTTTGAGGATAGGGGGGATTAGGTGGTGTGAAGGTGGGAATATCATGATTTACTTTTCTTTTTCTCTTTTTCGACTACTGCATATAATACTATTCTGTGTATGTACCTGGCCTGGCCTGAGGCAGAAAAAGGCGTTACACCAGGGCAATTTTACCATCGGAGGAAAAGAGGCGTTACACTAGGGCAATTTTACCATCTGAGGAAAAGAAGCCTTACACCAGGACAATTTTAGCATCTGAGGAAAAGAAGCCTTTCACCAGGGCAATTTTACCATCTGAGGAAAAGAAGCCTTGCACTAGGGCAATTTTACTATCTGAGGAAGAGATGCCTGACTCCAGGACAATATCACCATCGGGAGAAATGAAGCCTTGCACCATATTGATTTCAACGTCTGAGGAAAAGAAACCTTACACCTGCACAATCCCCCCATCTAATATAAAGAAGTTCAAAACTCAGTTCAAAGGACAAAACTAAAAAGAAAGTGATGGTAAAAACAGACAGAGGTCCATGAAACAGATGAGAAGGTTTTCGCCAGACTATATTTTGGTGATCGTGCCATGGACCTTCAGCGCTCTTGAAACAAATTATTGCATATGCTGTCTGGTAGACACATAGAGAAATAAAATACAAATTTTAAGATTCCTATTTATGTTTAAAGCAAAAAGGTTTAAAAATTTGGACCTTGTTTTGTCATAACGAACAACTTCGTTCACGTTTGAGACGTTGAAATTCATTATGTACTTCGAAATTGGTGTTCAATTTATGTTCTTCTGCAACTTTTGTATATTCATCGTGCTCATCTGGTTCTCGCTTATAGATTAATTGTTAAAACCTGCATGTAAATTTGAGACTTAAAGATTCTGAATACTCTAAAAAAAACTGTTTTCTCATATTAATTTTTCTAGCCTTTTCAATCAATCCATCGTCAACAATTCTAACGCTCTGTACAAATTTCTCATCCTCTGCAAAACCTCAGAGGGATAGGAACAGCTCAATCCAAGATGGCATCATCGTTTGTGCAGGTCCAGTCCTTGAAAGCCTTACCAATGGAAGATATCCTCATTCACAACTGTGGCTTACTGACAGGTAAGGAATAAAATTTACTAATCTCAACGATTTTGCAAAGAATTTTGGAAAAAAAGAGAGTTAAAGGTCCGTAACTCAGAGGCGTTTTAGTTGGATTTAGAAATAATGGCAACGCTTGGAAGCTAATGATACTTATCTCTATTATAGAAGGCCAGCGATGCTACTTTTGAAAATATTCTAAATCAAAAATTTTGCAGTCCTTATACTGGCTTAGAATTTTACATAGGTAATTCAGTCAGGTTTTCAGAAGGCGGGGCAATTTTAATCTTTTTGAATATTAAAATGGACGCTAAAAATATATACTAAATTATTATTTGGTTTGGAAGCGGTCGTATTTCATGCTTTCTATTTTGTTGACGAGCTGATTATGAGATTTTGAGTCACAGCAAGAATCCTTCTGTCTGATTATAAATGTAATACGATACGTGTAAACATACTGAGTAAAATTGTCAAATTAGCGTCGGAATGGTAAAAAACAAAATTTTTAAAACAGAGGATTCAATTATCATAAGAATTTGAGACTCGTTTTTTTCACTTATGAAACCCTCCCAGAGATCTGGATAGTTCTGAAATTATAAAGTCTGAAGGTACTTTCGATGATATATTAAAAATAAGACTCAAATACTTTGTCACTTTCAATCTTTTATTTTCATTTCTGTTTACTATTAAATCATAATTAATTTCAAAACAAGGCATTTGAAAATATAGAATGTCATTAGTTATAGTATAACTGAATTTCAAAAGACTAAAATTTGCCAATAAAACCAACCAGTGCCTATCTCATTTAATCTAAATATGAGTCAGTCTACAAAATAGAAGAAAAGAAAAAAGCTATTCCTACCCAAAGGAGGTAGAGTATTCAATTGACTACTTGACTGTGTTTAGGGCCCCTGGAAACGAACGAATAGGCCTAATTTGCTAATTAAATTACGTAAGCACTTTTTAACACTTTATTTTTGACTTTCGACTTTATTTCGTGATTATCAATAGTTTCTTGATTCATTCTAGACTATCATCAAGTTAAACTGTCATTTTCAGATATCATGCTGAAATGCATCTAAATTCTAAACTTGATCAACCAATCAAAGATGATCATTTAGTCCTACCACTTAGTGACACACTTCAAATCAAGTCTCCTGCAACTGTCTGGTCCATAGATACTTCACCCCTTGAGACAAAGAAAGATCTTGAAGCAAGCTCAGAAGATATTTTCATAGATACAACTGGAAAGCACAAGATTAGCGTACTCAGTTTGGAGATAAAGGAGAGCTTCTGTTCAATGTTGACCGAGGTTTTGTTTCCATTTCTAATGGCAGGAATGGGAGTAGTTGGTGCTGGACTTGTCCTTGATATAGTGCAGGTATATACTTTATCGTATTTTCTTGGTTATATTATGTTTTTTTTTAACTACAAATACATAATAAAGCACAAGATAAAGCACACGCAAAATATTAGGGGGTTTGACCCCCCCCCCCCCCGAAATGTTTTTCAGATTCGTAAAAAGTAACAAAAATGAATAATCAAAATTATTACGTGTTTTTTTATAGTGTTTACGTATTTACGTAGTCGGTAGTCGGTGCTGGACTTTTCCTTCGTATAATGCAGGTAAATACTTGATCATATTTTCTTGGTTATACCATTCTTTCTCCACCCGAAAAAATTCTTTTATAAAACCCCCCGAAAAAAATCCTAGATACGGCCCTGGCTATATTATATTTTTAAATTCTATATAGTTTCTCGTACTGTCGGTGTTACGATTGTATCCGGCATTTTGAAACTTCCGAAAAATTGCCAAAAGCCGTTTGCTCAGCTGCATTCAAACGGAGAATCACTAGCGCAATTTATGTTTAATTATATTTTAATCGTTCTGATTAACACTCTGATCCTCTCTTTGATAACAGCTTAGCAACCAATTTTTGGCAAATACCTTAGAAGTCTGAAAGTGTTAGGAACATTCTTAGTGTAACAGCAATGATGAATGAAATTGAACCTGGCACTGTTGCCTCCAAGTAATCTTGTGATTTTGAGGATATTCCCAATACCTCCCTATAGTTTTACATAATTTGCTCTTTTTTTGTTCTTAGCCCTTATACACATCCTTCATAGATCTGTACAGAAGAGAATGCTCGTGTCGTGGCTTGTAAAGCCGAGTTTAAGGCAGGACGGACTCTCAAGGAATCTTCCTATACCTCCCATGTTAAACATTTGGAGTTTGCCTGACGTTCCTGAATTAGTGATTTCGGCGGTTTTTATTTTAACAGATCCAAAAAAACTGGTGAATATTTTGATCTAATCAAATCTTAAAGACGACAATTATTTTTTTTATAATTTCAAAATAATTATAAAACCTGTTTGGGGTTTGCATTCTAGATTGCTACACTTGACACTGTTGTTGTGGGGTATCAAAAAATAGAGCAAAAAATATTCTATTCAACAATCAGAAACTTATTTCTATAATATATGCTTGCTGGCTGCAGTCCCTTCAAATACTTTACATATTTGTTTTCCGAAGTCGAAAATTCCCCTCAAAAGACTAGATGCAGCTGTAATCGGAGCGGGTGAGAATGCATAAATTAGACCAAGGGACTAACCACTCGGATTGTTCTTGAGCGATTCAGTGAAGTATTAGTTAGTTGTAACCTGTTTAAACAGAGTCTAGAGAATAAGTAGCGTACAGACATCAAACTGCCGGTTAACAAATATATTAAAAAACATCCTATTGTATAAATTATTACAAGAAGAATTGCTAAGGATATCCTGCACCTAATCGTAATTTTGAGTGAGAAACCCCTTAATTTCTACCTTCTCATATTTATCAAGTTGAAGCGACAAAGAAAACTGATAACTTTGTCTTTGATCGAGTTGCCGCTCCTGAAAAGAATTGACTAGGGAGTAAAATGCTTGGACTTCGGGTAGTCCTTAAAGGTGGGAAATCTCATAATTGCTAATGGCCTATCTCCGATAAGGTCTTTTTGGCTACATATGGTCATTCGCTCTTTTGCTGTACTTCTAGGGTGCTACCTCCAGCCTTTTTGTCTTTTTATTTAAATATTTTATTACTATTAAATATGTTTATTTTAGCCATGAAAAGCGGGATTAGACCACATTTTCGTATTGCTTATTATATAATGTGTAATGAATCAACCGGGTACCTAAACCATCCTTAGACAATTCCTCTGGAAAACATCTAGACAATATATATTCCCGGATTCTTATTCACGGACTCAATATATATTCCCGGACTCAATATATATCCCCGGAATCAGGAAGTCCTTGCTTCCTGAACTTTTGATGTAGAAGATTATACTGTAAAAGACTGTGGACATTATCATGCTTGCAGCGACAACTGCAACCTAGTAAAGAAGGAACTACGACTCACAGTAACAAAAAATTTAAAACGCGTAAAAAACTGTCTAGCGAGAAAAAAGTACCATTTGTAGCTGATTCAAGAATGATATTTATTATTTCGATTAGTTTTAATACTAAAACACTAATTTACAAAGAAATAGTAGTAACTTCAAAAAAAGCCGGAAACCCCTCAGAAATCGCGTCGGATCGAAACGGAAAGTATACTTTTGCCGAAAACCCCATACAGGAAACTTGCAGCCTCCTATCTTAAACAACAAGTAAAATCATTTTTGTGCATGGGCAGGCCTATGTTTATTCGTATGAGGCAAAACGAATAAAAAGTTGGGTCCCAGTATCAATTATTGCTACTATTTCTCCAAATTTTGCTTGAATATAAGGATGTAAATTCACAAATATGTAAGGGGAGGGGGTACAATAGATAGTGTAAGAAATTGGAGTGGAGGGGGGCAGTTTTTTTTATGAAAATACCAAAAATCCTTTCCTCAATGGAAATACCAAAAATTGTTTCTTTTTTTTCAAAATCTAGTGGGATTTTTTGAACTTTTAGTACATGAGACCAGTGCCCCAGCTATTTTAGAGGCTATTTGTCTTTTATCTGTCCTTTTTTGGCTGCCTTGTATCTATGTATGTTATTGCAGTCTTAACTCCTGTAAAACATCATTACTGATTTATTTAGTTCAAATATCTTATTTTCTGGCTTACTCACAAAACTTTACTTGTGCCAAGCATGTTTCAATTTTGGTTATCCTGTTTTGATCCGTTCTCCTAGTTGAACCACAGGAAAACAGAGTATTTTCTTGTAAATCATCCTGTGACTCAAAACTTTTTTTACTGGATTCAAATTAGGCATGGGAGAACCAACCAGGTCAAAATTCACTATTTTTTCTTTCTACTATTCTTATGTTTCGCTCAAGAAATATTGTGGCTGGCATACTAAAATATGTCACAGACGTAAATCAATGAGCTTGCCAAGCGATTGGCCAGCCTAGAAGTGCCTGGTCTCATCGTTCCCTGCGCCGTCCTGGTAAGAACCATAAGTCAGGTCAAGTAAATCAGTGAGTCAAAGCCCACTTTTTTCACCAGAAGTATACGAGAGAAACCTTTTTTCTTTTGTTTGGTTGGACCTCTACTTAAGTTGACAATTAGAATAAAATTTTCTTGTCGGTGTCCTCTCTATATGAATAGAGAGGTATTAAAGTTGTATATAGGTATCGGTGTAGGAAATGGACATATGTATATGATGTTGGTATATAGCTATAATTGTATAAGTGGTATAGAGGTATAAAGGTATCAAAGCAAACCAAGTAAAAAAAACTAACTTTCGAAGTAAAAGCTCCGGAAGCTAAGTAATATTTTAGTATTAATTATTAAATAACTGAATTTTTATCTCTAAGGAGCCCCATATTCAATTTTTGATACCAGTCAATGGTCGTGTCTTGGGAGATCTATTTGCAATAAGAACTTCGATAGTTTTATAGCATAAACCAACAAAAAAAAAAAAAAAACTAAGACAAAGCTAAGTAGATTTAGTTGAATTTAGCTGTGAAAAACATCAAAAACTTCCAGAGCACTTCACCAACTGCTAAAAATCTTGATCAATACATAAATTAGAGCTTGGTTCATGAATAAGTGAAAATTTTCGAGGACGAAAATCTTAGGATACTGATAATTCGAAGAAATAAAAAATAAAGTTGGTCTTCTTTAATATATCGTGTTCAGCAATAATTTTCCGCCTTTGGCTTTTTACTTTTTTATTTCACTATTTGTCAACTTTATATCGAACAAATTCTTTTAGCACTGGGATGTCTTTCAAAATGTTGGAACTATTTTCATAATGATACCCGCCTTACTTGGCCTTAAAGGAAATCTGGAAATGACCTTGGCTTCAAGACTGTCTACTCAAGCTAATTTGGGGCACATGGACAAGAAAAGTGAGATACTCCTTCTTGCCAAGACGAATATGGCCTTAGTACAGGTACTTAATTGACTAAGTTTTGCTAGCATTGACTTTTCTGATGATGAGGTCCATTTTCTACAGAGACTAAAAATGTGAATAAAACTCAGTCTGTATTTCAGTGCTGACTAAAGTTGAAACTGCACAGGTCTGGGGCTGCTACTGAAAATTTATCACTAATCCCCTTTGAGGGAAAATCACAACTTTTTTCGGTGTAAAGTTTAAGATATACATTTTCCTTGATCACATTCTCAGGGCCGAAATCCCAAGATCTTGGGGTAAAATTCCAGAGCAGAATGCAGCTCTTTGAATCTTATTACTAAAGTAATGAAATTTAATATTTTAATCTTTACATTTGAGAAACAACTAAAGTTTAAAATTAATATCTTATTTATCTTAACTACATGTAAGACATATAAACAAGCTCTTTTGTGTGAATTTATCCCAACAAATTTGTAACATTTCGAATAGGCTAAAATTTAAGGGCTCAATGGCCTATTTTATTGATAATAATGCAACTTATCTTACCTATAGAAATGAGAAGATGCTACTATTCAATTCTTACAAAATAAATTTTATGAATAATTAGAGTTTAAAATTAAATTTGCTTAATAGTCCCGTGTGTAATTTTGTAAGAATCAGAGGCAAAAGAAATTGTATTACCCCCTTACTGCAACTGGTACTACTACTAACAGCTGGCTGCAGGACTAAGCTGCCTTAAGGGTAAAAACAGCCCTGCGCACTCCTGCATCACCCCAATCTATTTTAAGCTCAGCTCAACCTCTTGCTCACCTCTTGAAAGTTTCATCTAGGGAGCCCTAGCCATTCCAAGGATGATAAAGACTGCCCCCCTTGCATCTATAACTCTTTTTGATCTGGACTAATTAAAAATATTTCAAGTCCAGTAGCTCAGAAGTAAAGGGTGGCAAATGCCTCCTCTGACTTGCAAATGCAAATCAAAATATTCAAAATTCTAACGATAATGTGAAGGGCTAGAATTCAAAGGCTTAGCCATAATAAAATTAAACATATCCGTAGTAGTACCTAGTAGAACTGTGTAACCCCTTCTTTACTTTGAACAAAAGTGAATCATTTTATTCCATTTTCTTTTGTCGATGTAAAGTAAGTCTGACTATTTTGTTTATTGTGTCTATATATATCTTTTTACATATAAAATACTAGTTCTATAGATTTTTCGTAAATAAAATAAAAATTAATCCAATATAAAGCACAACCATCAGTTTTACCTAGAAGGGGTTGGCGCTGTTTCACCCTTTCTTCTTAAAAAGTAAATAAATTTATTTTGTTACCTTTGTACTACACCAATTATATTACACTACATATTGTTTTTTTGCGTAAATTTCTTCTTAACAATGATATAATGCTTAATTGTGAAACTTTTCTTTTAGGTACAAGCAATTGTTGTTGGACTTTTTGCTTCACTAGTTGCAATTATTATGGGGTTTAGCACTGGTGAAGTATTAGATTTCAATGATTGTATGCTCATTACGGTTTCTGCAATAACTACTGCATCAACTGCGTCTTTTGCCTTAGGTATGTTTTTATTTCCTTTATTTTCCTTTCCTTTAGTATTTCCTTTTCCTTTCCTTTACTTTACTTTTCCTTTTATTATTTTCCTTTACTAGGACTCTCCAATCTCGCTTCTCTTGTCTACTATGGTTTCTAATCTTGATACTATTGCCATCATTTTTACAGGTTATTTGTTGCCATAATTATGGTGTCAAGCACCACAGGAAATTAGATTGTTTGTGGTTATTTCTATTATTGTCTGCTCAACCTGATTTCTGCCGTATTTCTTGCTTTAGCTGTGTCTTTTGCTTGTCTGCTCAAACTGATATCTGCCATACTTTCTGTTTCAATGATAGCTTTTGCGTCCAGCATTACTTATGTTTTCTTGAATATTATGAGTGCCATTATTAATGTAACATGTCTTTGTTGGGGAAGGACGTAGTTGACTAGCCTATTTGAAGTTGAACAGGGTTAATAATAAAAAATATTACCTTTGAAGGAATCAAATAACATTTGAATGCATATAGCAATCTGAAATATTGAAAATATTTTACTTTGGTAGATATTTAAGACTTAAGAAGGTGGATTTTACCGAGTCTCAGCAGCATCGCTATGTGAATTCTGTTTCGTGTATCTGATTGAATCAAAATTCTCTAATGCCCCGTTCATAATCAAATTTTAAAAATACCGACGTTTAGCAAGTAATTCAAGCCAATCAGTATTTCTTATAGAATTTTTGAGCCAATCAGAAAATTTTGTGAAAAACTTGATTGATCAAATTAAACATTGACATTAGTAAAATCTCATTGTAAATGTGTCCCAAGTCTTTCTATTGGCTGATAACATGAGATATCGCTTCATTTCAAAGTGAAATGAAGACGGCAAAGAAAAATGGAATCCTAGAATACAGCAGGATTCACTGTCTTCTTAGGTATATTTCCTGTTTTCATGGCTTGGATGTAACGGGATGCTATTTTGGCTCAGAAACCTAAGAGGAATTGTTGTGTGTCAAGGATTTCGCTATTTCCGGTCATGTGGGCTCTTTCATCATATTTATTATTAACTCTTGCTTCAGAAACCGTTTATTTTAAGTAAGAGTTAATAACCCAGGAGAAACGATTGCATCTTAGCTGAGAGTTAAAACCCACTAGGTGTGTTTTTATTATTCTAGGCAAAAATTAAAAGCCTTGTACGTATGATTACCTTATTCTTTTTTTTTCAAGTACCAAAGACATTAAATTGAAGTCTGATTGTGTAGATTGGCTAAGTGGAAATTTATACGATCGTATGTATCTTGAGAAATTAGGAAAATCAGGAGTTTGATTTTGAATGATAAGGACCTTCATATGTAGTTGTGCAGTTTTCAGTTGGATTTTGGTTGAATTGGTAAAATTTCTAGCGGAAAATCAACCAAAACTAAGCTAAAACACGTGGAATCAAACAGCTTTGCTGATGTTTGAATTCTTATGAGTAAAAAGATTTGTCAAACTCAACTAATTAGTTATTGATTTTTTTATAGGTTTTTTTGTTTGTTTTGAACTGCCACTGGGTAGTTGAGCTGCCACTGGTCACTGACAACAATGTGATGCTGCCCCACAAAATTCATAATTATGAAATAGGCCTAACCCAAAGAAAAATACTAAAGAATTATGGCTTCTAGGTATTAACACACCTAAGATCGTTCCTTGGGGTAAAAACAAACAAAAAAAACAACAAAAAAAAAAAAAAAAAAAAAAAAAAAAAAAAAAAAAATTTGAGCCTCTTGGTACTTCTGATCGGTGCAATTTCATTGCTTTTAGGTATGGTGTGCAATATATTACCTATATTTTCTAGGTGTTATTATGATGGCTGTGATATATTTGTCACACAAGTTCAATTTGAATCCGGACAATGTCGCCACCCCGGTTGCTGCCAGTTTAGGAGATTTGATAACTCTTGGCTTACTTACAGCATTCGCATCTATTTTCTTTGATATTCACGGTAAGTTTATTGAATCAAATATATATATATATATATATATATATATATATATATATATATATATATATATATATATATATATATATATATATATATATATATATATATATATATCATGAAAAGAGAAATCACCAATGCAACAGCACAAACACAAAAAAAAGAAAAAAAGAAAAAAAAAAAAAAAGAGAGAGAGACAGAAGGAGAAAAGGAAGACCGCCCTCCCAAACCAGTGACCAACACAGACCAGCACCCGAACGAGGCCCCAACCCCACCCATCCACACAATCACACAGGTCAAACAGCACAGCCATACACAACCAACCACAAAGAACAATCCATGGACAGGCAGCCACGTCGTCAACAAGCACAAGTCGCCCATGGTTTTGCAAACTAAATACGAAAGTTCAAGCATGAAATTTTCCAAAACGAAAAAAGAATCGCAACAAAGAAAAACAAGAGCCAAGAGCTCATATGGCACTTGTGACGAGATTGGAAGAGCCAACAGCTTCTTCCCACCAAGTTTCATTACAATCTCTCCACTCTAAGCGTTTCCCAAGACTTCCGGTTTCCCCCTCCAACTCCCCCCAATGTCACCGGATCCGGTCGGAATTTAAAATAAGAGTTCTGAGACACGAGTTCCTTCTAAATGTCAAATTTCAGTAAGGTCCGATAACCCACACGTAAATTAAAAATTCCTCATTTTTTCTAATGTTTTCGAATTAACGGCCCCTCCACTCCCCCCCCCCCCAGACGGTCAAATCGGGGAAGCGACTATTTTTAGTTTAATCTGGTCAGGTACCTGATACGCCTGCCATCTCTCAGCGAGCGCTATATTGATCACGTATCTAGTTTCAGATCTTACTCATGTAAAAATTGGTGTGGTCTGGGATTGGAACTCCAGACCTCTCGCACCCTAAGGAGAATCATACCAGTAAACCACAAGTCATACTTAAGAAGAACAATCATTTGTCTTATCGGCAAATAAAATTCTTCTCAACTATCTTGTTCGCTCGCTCCACCCAGATGGTCGAATCAGGGAAAATACTATTTCTAATTTAATCTAGTCTGGTTACTCATACGCACGCCAACTTTCATCGTCCTAGCTTATCTGGAAGTGCCCAAACTAGCATAACCCCGAAACTCCCCCAAAGAGATCGGATCCAGTCCGGTAATGTCAATAACGTATCTAAGACATGTACTTATTCTCCCACCAAGTTTCATCCCGATCTCTACACTCTAAGCGTTTTCTAAGATTTCCGGTTTCCCCCTCCAACTCCCTCCATTGCCACCGGATCCGGTCGGGATTTAAAACAAGAGCCTTGAGACACGAGGTCCTTCTAGATATCAAATTTCATCAAGATCTGATCATCCGTTCGTAAGTTAAAAATACATCATTTTTATAATTTTTCTGAATTAACCCCCCCCCAAACTCCCCCAAAGAGAGACAATCTGGTATGGTTATTTCAATCACCTATCTAGGACTTGTGCTTATCCTTCTCACCAGGTATCATCACGTACTCTCCACTCTAAGCGTTTTCCAAGATTTCCGATTTCCTCCTCCAATTCCCCCCATTGTCACCGGATTCGGTCTGGATTTAAAGTAAGAGCTCTGAGACACGAGGCCTTTCTAAATATCAAGTTTCATTAAGATCCAGTCACTAGTTCGTAAGTTAAAAATACCTCATTTTTTCTAATTTTTCCGAATTACAGAATTAGGTCCCCCCAACTCCCCCGAAGAAAGTGGATCCGGTCAAGTTATGTCAATTACGCATCTAGGAATTGTGCTAGTTCTTCCCACCAAGTTTCATCCCGATCTCTCCACTCTAAGCGTTTTCCAGCATTTCCGGTTTCCCCCCAACTCCCCCCAATGACACTGGATCCGGTCAGGATTTAAAATAAGAGGCCTGAGTTACGAGGTCCTTCTAAGTATCAAATTTCATTATGATCTGATCTCTCGTTCGTAAGTTAAAAATACCTCATTTCTTCTAATTTTTCCGAATTAACCCCCCCCCCCCAACTCTCCCTATGAGAGAGGATCCCTTCCGGTTACGCCAATCACATATATAGGACTTTTGCTTATTTTTACCACCAAGTTTCATCCCGATCTCTCCACTCTAAGTGTTTTCCAAGATTTCAGTTTCCCCCTCCAACTCCCTCCAATGTCAACGGATCCGGTCGAGATTTAAAATAAGAGATGATATCGTCTCTGAGAGACGATATCGTCTCTGAGAGACGATATCCTTCTAAATATCCAATTTCATTAAGATCTGATCACCCGTTCGTAAGTTAAAAATACCTATTTTTTCTAATTTTTCCGAATTAGCCGTCCTTCCACTCCCCCCCCGCCTCCAGATGGTCAAATCGGCGAAGGGACTATTTATAATTTAATCTGGTCGGGCCCCTGATACACCTGCCAACTTTCAGCGATCACTATATTGATCACGCATCTGGTTTCGGATCTTTTTCATGTAAAAATTGGGATGGTTCGGGATTTGAACTCCAGACCTCTCGCACCCTAAGGAGAATCATACCTTTAGACCACAATCCATACTTAAGAAGAACAATCATTTGTTTTATTGGCAAATAAAATTCTTCTCAACTATCTTGTTCGCTCGCTCACCCCCCCCCCCCCAGATGGTCGAATCTTGGAAGATACTATTTCTGATTTAAGCTAGTCTGGTCCCTGATAAGCCTGCCAACTTTCATTGTCCTAGCTTATCTGAAAACGCCCAAACTAGCAAAACCCCCCAACTACCCAAAAGAAAGCAGATCTGGTCCGGTTATGTCAATAGCGTATCTAAGTGTACCGAAGTGTACCTATTCTTCCCCCCCCCCCAATTTCATCCCGATCTCTACACTCTAAGCGTTTTCCAAGATTTCTGGTTTTCCCCTCCGATTCCCGCAAAGAGTGCCGATCCGGTCTGGTTATTTCAATCATGTATCTAGGATTTGGGCTTATTCTTCCTACCAAGTATCATCACGATCCCTCCACTCTAAGCGTTTTCCAAGATTTCCGGTTTCCTCCTCCAAGTCCCAGCAATGTCACCGGATCTTGTAAGGATTTAAAACAAGAGCTCTGAGACCCGAGGTCTTTTAAAATACCAAATTTCATTAACAATTTTCTTTATGTTTGTCTCAAGTAATTTAGAGGTATTTACATCGTTCTGAATTTTCAGAGCCAATATTTAATTGTTAAGTATTGTTGTAGAATTTGTAAGTATTGATATTATGGCATGTTTAAACTCTTCGTCATATGAAAAAAATTAAAAAGTGTTCTACCTTGTTTCATGCTTTGTCACCAGCACCTTGTTTGAAAGCCTATGTAACCCGAAACAGAATGAATTTCAGAAAGGTTCACAAAAAAGATTAATCACAAAAAAGTGTTCTACGAAACATTCTTTACCACGAGACCCTTGTTTGAAAGCCTGTGTAACCTGGGAAGGAAGGAATTTTAAACATTCGTTTCTGCACATGTTTTTAAGTATCTTGGAGGAATTGCGTTAATTACAATGTGCATTGTTGTCACCAAAGTGGAGATATTGAACATTGATTGAAAGAGTGAAAGGTATAATAGGATGTATAGAAATTTTTTGGAAAATTTAATGTTTTAAGTAGTTTTCTAAAAATCAGCAGGATCTTACGAAAGAGAGGACGTCACATTGATATTACTTATATGAAGGATATGCATATTCTGCAAGCTCGCCTTTTGGTGTATACAATTCTTTACTTTTAGTTTTTTTTTTATATAGAAGCCTTGAAAGGCTGACGGGAGGCTATCATTGAGGATTCCTGCCTCATCTGTGATGAAAGTGATGACGTCATATCAATATTGTTTATGTGGAGGATATGCATATTCTGTGAGATCGCGTTTCCGTGTATACGATTTTTTTTTTTAGCTTTTTTATATAGAAGCCTCGAAAGACTGACGGGACGTTAACGTTGAGGATTCCTGCCTCATTACTGAAAGTGATGATGTCATATTATTATTATTTATGTGGAGGATATGCACATTCTGCGAGCTCGCCTTTCCGTGTATACGATTTTTTATTTTTTAGCTTTTTTGTATAGAAGCCTCGAAAGACTGACGGGACGTTAACGTTGAGGATTCCTGCCTCAGTACTCAGACTCAATGCAGTAAATATTAGCTGTAGAATACCTTAGCTAGTTTGGCACTAATGTTGACTTATTATACATCCTCTCCAGTGGCTTCACTAGGCAACAAGGGAGGGATAGGGCAGTATATTTTACCAAACGCCTGGTTAATTTAATGACTTCATTTGCAGGTTTTTTTCTTACACCAATAATGGAACTCGTATTTCATTGTCTCCAATTAGTGCTACCTTCCTTTTTACTACTCTAAATCTGTATCTTGGCAGATGTCGCACCGATTTTTTGGTATTCTTTGAGTAATCTTTTTTATTCTATCATCAATATTTATATAATCTAAAGCTTGAAAAGTCAAAATCGATAAAAATGCGCTTATTTACATATATAGTAACCAAATACAATAGGGGTAGCATCCTTCTCCCATAAGTAACGCTAATGGTCTTCCTATATATAAAGACCTCATGACGTTTATGTGCTGGTTGTTACTTTCAGATAGTTGCTGCTCATCTTATCGTGTTCAAGAAACGGGTTGTCAGCTTGACTGCTCCAACGGTGAGTTTGCTGCATCCCAGGCCACATAGTAAATTCATAACGCTGAGTGGTTTGTCTTTTTCTTGAAAATGCGTGCATTTCTTTTTGATGCATGCTATAACTTTGATAACTGGTTTGGATATGGTGAATTGCTTCTGCATGATATTAATTTGTAAATTTTTACTTACCCCATAGAATTTTGCATGGTATGCTTTGGTTCCTTTGTGGCTGGAATTCAGCAGAAATAATAATTATATATTTTTTTTGTCTACTCGTCGTTCGTAAATTTGGTTTTCGATTCGTTTGTCGGTTTTTCTCTGCACCCACCATACGATGTTTGTGTCATGCGATTTTTTTTTTTTTTTTTTTTTTTAAGCAAGTTACCGCATCGAGGAAAACAACTGTGTAGAAGAGAATGAGTCAAGTACGATTTCCTTGGTAAATACATTGCTGGGTTCGATCTAACGAAATTTCAGCAAATTTCTTTGGTGTTTTCAATTCAGTCTTTGCCATTTTGCATGGAGACGTTTGAATTGTCGTTGATTACTCCCAGCTTAAAAAAAAAACTCAATGAAGCCCAAATGGGCTCTTCAAAGGGAGATTTGATTCACTGATGGCAAAAAATATGACAGGTCAGTCAGTATTGTTATGAACTCTTCAGTCGTCAGTTCCTTTTGAAGTTATTTTTTCTTTCTTTCTTTACCCTGATGAAGAACAGGGTAAGATCATCTATAAATTCAGATCCTTGTCATTTATACTGGCATAAGTCAGCATTGTTTTACCTGGTTATGCTTGAAGCCAGGATTTCTTAGATTAACTTTAATATTTGAGGATCGAGTTTATAATTCTGACAATTAGGGCTAAGTAAATTATCACATTTGGAAAGAGGAAGGACCTCTCTGCAAATTCTTTCCTGTCTAAAATAAGGAGTAGTTATGGTGTTTAGGCCGAAAGACTAGGAGCTCAATTCTTCGTTCTCCGTTTATCTAGCTTGATTTTCTGAGATCTAGTTCATTTTGCTTGAAAGTATTGTGCAAAATGTTGAAAAGTGTGTCTCTTTAGTTTATCTACCCAGATTCTGGCTCATCAGTGAATAAGTATTCACTAACTCATATTTTATAAAAAGGTAAAGCTACTAATACCAATAGCTACTGTCCGTTTTCTTCACTGAGACGAGTGACATGCTTAAGCTTTGGGATTCTTTAATTGGTGAGATGGTATTGGCATCTTGTTTTGAAAATAATGACAAAGGAATACATTATTACCTACCAGATCTTTTCTTAACTATAAGAATACCGTTGAAAAATCGCTTAAATTGCAGGTTGTGTTTTGTAAGTATTTTCAACAAAATAACTGCCATCTGCAAAAAGAGCATTGGACCTTACCAAATATTTTTGACAGCACTACCCCTAAAAAAATGCCAAGAATTATATGAAGAAGAGTATTTTGTGTGCATGTAATTGATAGAATACTCGAAAAAAGTATTCTCTATTAGTTTTTGAAATTATGCAGGCATATAAAACTATTTCAGAGCTTGGGACAAAGTTCCACTTTCAACTTTTGGGAATTATGTTGTTTATGTTTTATGCAAAACTACTAATGCTGCTAATCATGGATTTTGGTGAAGGTACAACTCACTTATATGCTCAGAGTAATATATGCTGCTCCATATGAGCTGACCTTATATTTTTGGAGGCAACTTATTAATTCTAATAAATCTATTTATATTATTAAATACAAGCGACCTTTAATTTACTTTATATTTTTCTTTAACTTCCCTTTTTCAGAACACTTCAGTAATTAAATACTTTTAATAAGAAGAAATATAAGAAAAAAAAATTCAGACTGTCCTCTCAGTTGAATTGCAAGCTAGAATTTCCAAGTCTCTTTCCAAGCCTCTTGCGAGTGTAAACATAATACCTGATCTGTGGCAATAAAGTGACAATGATCTGTGGCAGTGATCTGTGGCAATAAAGTGGCAATAAAGAAGACAACTGCTGCAATGAGGCCAGAAAGTGAGATTAGAAAACCGAGGCGTAATTTTTTTATTATTTAAATCAGTATTTTATGGAAAGGGTGGGCCAGATAAAAAAAGGCCCGGTGGGAAGAGAAAAGAAAAAAAATAGTTGCTAATATATTTTATTTTTTATTCAGAAATAGCAATACAAGGTACTCTGAATAGTAACACACAGAATATTTAATACTTCACACATGAGGTGTCGAAAGCGTTGACGATGAACTTCGGTACACAGATTAGGACGTCCCACCTAGTACTTGTTGATGAAAAAACAAAACGCTTAGAAAACTCTTTACACGACGCAAAAAGAGACATTTCCTGTGCAGTATCCGACGTGCTAATTTTTGCATTAAGCACATGGTGAACACTTTAAAACAATTTTCGTGAACTATTGAATGCTTTTGTTTTTATTCAATATGATCTGTGTTTATTTATTTTATGTAGACCAGCCTCTACATTATTTGTGTGCTATTTCAAGCTTTCCTTTGACTGACATGTCAAAATAATATGTGTCACCATTTTATATTCTTTCTATTATCATTAAAACAACTGATATTACGACAGAACGAGGCAGGAAAGCATAAAAGATTTACTTTTTTGCCATACCCCTTTCACATTGATATTCACGTATATCAAGTATGCATAAAAAAATAGGGTTTTTTGAAATTCCTTTTTATTACTAAATTTTGAACTGTTGTGGATGAAGGATGATAATTTGATAAATAAATGATAAATATTTGGTGATAAATTTTGAACTGTTGTGGATGAAAATGTAAGGGAATTGGGAAGGTGTAAAGAGGGAGGCTTTGAATAGGTTGGGGTGGAGGAGGAGCGTGCGTAGCTGTATTCGATTCGCCTCAGACAGCTTGTAGGTATTTCCAGTGCCCAACTAAATATCATATCTGGCATTTTCACACTTCATAACCATCACCATCATAAACCATTTGCTAATCTGTTCTCAAGGGGAGGGTCATTTGGGCATTGAATATTCAAACAAGCTAGATCCTCCTGATCTACATTGCCCTGCTAATATATATTTGAAAACAGCTTAGCAAACAGTTTTGGCAATTATTTCAGATGTGTTGTCTCTCGTTTGTTTGTCTCACAATTTACGTGTCTCTTGAGCTCACAGAGACACACCTCTGACTCCTGTTCTAAACCAAATAACGAGCAAAACAAGGATTCGAACCCCTGTCCTCGTGAATGAAGCTTTTTGTGTACTTCTGTGTTGATTACCGAAGCCCTTTGATAGGCTACTATTAAAGGAAGGTTAAATAGGGCGATGTATGTGTAATCACGCTTCGATTCTTCTGATTTACGCGGTCCTGCTTATCTTCTTTGTGAGAGCAGCTTTGCAAACGTGTTTTGCTTGTCGCTCGAAATCAATCATACAATCTTTGTCTATCAGCGATGATTAAACAAAAAGTGTGTTCAGCAGGACAATGTTGTCTCCCGTTTGTTTGTTTGTCTCTCAATTTATGTGTCTCTCGAGCTTACTAAGACACACCGCTGACTCCTGTTCTAAACCAAATAACAAGCGACACCAAGATTCGAACCTCTATCCTCGGGGATGAAGGATGTTTCGCACTTCTGTGTTAGTTACAGAAACTGTTTGCTAAGCTGCCATTAAAGGAAGGTTCACTAGGGCAATGTATGTGCAATCCCACTTTGATTCTCCTGATTTACACGGTCCTTTTGAGATTCTCTATGACAGCAGCTTAGCAAAAATTTTTTGTTTGTCTCTCGAAATCAAACATACGATCTTTGTCATATGGGGTGCAAATGCGCCCCATATGAAAACTCTGCCTCGAACTTGGAGCGTTTAATCAAATAAATGAATTTTCCATGCTCCAGGGATTTCTGATTCTGACTGAGTCTTGGGCAAACTGGGTCTTGGGATCAGTCACTCTCCTCCCCCTACCCTAAAGCAAATTGCGCGCCTGATCTACAGGAGAGTCCTTGCCACTTGTCATTGGAACAGGAACTACTTGCCAGTGGTTTCAATTTTAAAACAGACAAGGACACTGAAACGGTCACTTGTGGATACGGGTACAATAAGACGAAATAAAAAATAATATTTTGGTTTGGTTAAGCTATAATCAGTTTCTTTTTTTGCAGATAAGCATAATTGGGTTTCGCCACTTCTTATAGTTTTGTTTTTACTAACACTGCCTATTTTCATTCGGATTTCTTTGAAACACGTACAAACGACGGAGGTTTTGAAGTATGGATGGGGTCCAATTCTTGGTGCAATGTTGATTAGCAGGTATTTCATTCTCTTTGATTTTTAGTTTCTCTTTTTGTTTCTCTTTTTGTCTCTTTTTGTTTCTTTTCACGTCTAAATTACTGATAATTGACTTTACTTGAGTTCTAGTAGGACTATGCTGATTAATCCCTGTTTCTCCCCCATATGTCAAATTGCAAAATATGTGATAATATGGCTGCTGCATAATGTTATACGTTATTCAAAAATACGTTATTATGCGTTAAAAATACGTTATTATACGCTTCAAAAATTTTCATCTATCACACTTTGTGGGATTGCAGTGAGTAATGAGCGCAAAATTGATGTTTAACTGAAAAAATGTTGATTTTAAGTCATAATCCTGTCATTGCTTGCATGCTTACCCCGAATAAATTTATCTTGTAGTTTGCATAAGCTCGGCATTAATAAGGAAGCATTAGAAATAAATAAATTTCAAGCGAAAATTTACGACAGAAAGCAAAAGATCTGCGGAAAAAATAAAAATGTAGGCCTGGCTTATTTTTGCTACTAACATTTTCATTTAATAATGGTATCCCATGCTGGCTGTTGAGCAATTGTACAAATGTCGGTACAATTCAATATACAAGTTTCCTGTAATTTTTCGAAACAACATACCCTTTATCAGCGAATTAAATGACAAGTTTTTTCAACCGAAAGTAAGGAGCAACATTAAAACTTTAAACAAACAGAAATTAAAACGTATATGAGGGGGATCACCAACTCGTCAGTACCTCGCTTTTTACGTTGAAGTTCAAATTTCGTCCCAATTCTATAAGAATGACTCCTGAATTACAAAGGGTGTTTAATTAGAATAAAAAGATAGTTTAAAAATACTAAAAAGAACTTTAGCGTAAAAAGTGAAGTATTCACGAGGGGGTAACCCCCTCATGTACGTAGTAATTTCTATTTGTTTTAAGTTTTAGCTTTGCTCCTTACTTTCAGTTGACAGAACTTTTTATTTTATTTAATTTGTGATCTTTTTTAAAATAGTGCTTGGAAATCTGGCTCCCTTTCCATAAAAAATTCTCTTCTCCTATGAAAAATTCCTCAAGGGGAAGATTCTCCCACGTTTTTATTTCCCATGAAATTGAAAAGTGTATGAGGGGGGTCACCAACTCGTCAGTACCTCGCTTTTTACGCTAAAGTTCAAAGTTTGTCCCAATTCTATAAGAATGACTCCTGAATCACAAAGGGTGTTTAATTAGAATAAAAAGCTCGTTTAAAAGTACTAAAAAGAACTTTAGCGTAAAGAGTGAGGTATTGACGAGGGGGGTAACCCCCTCATATACGTAATAATTTCTATTTGTTTTAAGTTTTAACTTTGCTCCTTACTTTCAGTTGACAGAACTATTTATTTGGAAATCTGGCTCCCTTTCCATAAGAAATTCTCTTCTCCTAAGAAAAATTCCTCAAGGGAAAGATTCTCCCACGTAGAATCGCTCTGAAAGCGTCTGTATAACCAATAACCAATACTATGTGTAAGCAATGGGCAGAGTTCATGACCTGCAGCTCTTCCTCTGAGACTGTGGGGGGTAGGTCATCCCCAAAGACATAGTTACTACATTTCTCATCTGCACCAAGAAAAAGGGCTATCTTGGTTACTAAGAAAGGGCACTGTAAATTTTGATTTCCAATCAAATGAGCCCTATCCGGATATTTTACGATCACTGGCTCGATATGATCACCCCTGGGGAAAAAACAAAAAAAAATTATCTGTAATTTTTCTTCTGGCAAAAAAATGCAAAATTCCCCATTTTTGTACATAGGAGCTTGAAACCTCTATAGTAGGGTTCTCTGGTATGCTGAATATGACCGTATGATTTTCATCAAGATCCTCTGACGTTTTGAGTGTGTTTCCCCCTTTTTCAAAAAGTGGGCATTTTTTTAGTCTTGTAGCTTTTGACGGGAACAATTAAATTTGATGAATTTTACATATTTTAAATAAGCATCAAAATTCATTTTTTTATGTATCTATTGTTATTAATGCTCGGCTCTTTAGAGTTTTGGTTATTATTTAGCTGCATTTCTCCTTACTTACATTTTCTTACCACGAACTATTTGATCGGACTCTAAAATTATTCATTACTTTGACCTTGATGTGCTTTTTCAGTCGATTTGCTTAAACTTGAGCATCAGTAGGTAACTTGAGGTTATCGTCAGCAATTTCAAGGTAAGGCACATTGTCAACACGGCACGTGTAGGCAGGCTGTCAGAACCGAACAAAACGTAGAATTATATGAAAACCTTTGGAATTTAGCTTCCTTTTAATGTCAAAACCTGCCAATGCCGAGTTAAAACTGAAGTCAGTTTTCGAGCGGGGCTTTTTAGACGCAAAGTCTGGGGACATCTTGCTGATACTCAGGAAATTCAAAAGTACCAAAAATGAGAATATCTATTGCTAATTTTGATGTTCTTGGAAATCAAAAAGGAATGCAGATGGCCTGGCAGTATCTACATCTACGTAAGGTATCTGTGGAATCAATGTTTGCTAAAACTGCTACGCTAGGAAACACCAGCCAAAAGAATGGAGGGAAGAAAATAGGAGAGAAATATCATATTCAGATATAGCTTTCAGACTCTCCATCAAAGAATAAAAAATTAATTCTGAGAATTAAGTCTTTAGTCTTGCAGAAAGCATTCATGGCTGCTCGACGTTAGATATAGACATATACTAGCGCGTCATCTGTCTTGTTAATAAAATTTTTCCACACACTCTCGGTTTGGCCGTTCTTACCCAGAAGAAGTATAGGTTGGTGTGGATATCACCTAAGAGATACTTGGGAAATATGGAGTGATATTGGATTTTACTTAAATGGAATTTTTTTTTGGAAAAAACATTTATGGAAGTTTCAGAAAATAGCCTGACAAATGCCGTCGGATCAAAACGAAAAGTAAACCTGAGTAATTGCCAAAGCCAAAAATCAAACAGTTCGTGGTAACGAACTGTATTAGGGAGCGACCTGGCTCAATAGCAACCAAAAGTCTAAAAAATGGAATTTTGGTACCAATAGCTACATCAAAAGAATCGTATTTTAATGCTGATTTTAAATATACAAGTTTTACCAAGTTTAGTCTTACCCATCAAAAGTTACGAGCCTGATAAAATTTGCGTTATTTTAGAAAATATGGGGAAACGCCCCCTAAAAGTCATAGAATCTTATCGAAAATCGCACCATCAAATTCAGCGTATCAGAGAACCCGACTGTAGAAGTTTCAAGCTCCTATCTACAAAAAATGTGGAATTTTATATTTTTTGCCAGAAGGCAGATCACGGATGCGTGTTTATTTGTTTTTTTTTTTTTTGTTTTTTTCCCAGGGGTGATCATATCGACCCAGTTGTCCTAGAATGTTGCGAGAGGGCTCATTCTAATGGAAATGAAAAGCTCTAGTGCCCTTTTGAAGTGACCAAAAAAATTGGAGGGCACCTAGGCCCCCTCCCAAAAAAAGTCAACGGATCAAAATTATGAGATCGTCATTTTATTCAGCGTAGTCGAAAAGCCTTATAGCTATGTCTTAGAGGACGACTTACTCCCCCACAGTCCCCGTGGGAGGGGTTACAACTTCAAAACTATGACCAGTGCTTACATATAGTAATGGTTATTTGGAAGTGTACAGGCGTTTTCAGGAGGATTTTTTGGTTGGAGACAGGGGTTGAGAAGAGGGGGATATGCTGGGGGAACTTTCCATCGAGGAATTTGTCATGGGGGAAGAAATGTTCCATGAAGGGAGCGCAGGATTTACTAGCATTACTAAAAAAAAATGAAAAAGTTTTTTTCATCTGGAAGTAAGCAGCAGCATTAAAACTTAAAACGAACAGAAATTATTACCCATATGAGGGGCTCACCTCCTCCTAATACCTAGCTCTTTACGCTAAAGTATTTTTAGCAATGTCATCTATTTATTCTGCGGCTTTTGTGATTCAGGGGTCATTCTTAATGAATTGGGACAAAATTTAAGCTTTAGCGTAAAGAGCGAGGTACTGACGAGGGGGCGAACCCCCTCATATATGTAATAAAAACATAAGAATACAAAAGTTCTTTACGTAAGCTAATTTATAAGTTACATATATCTTTTACTTATAAAAAGATTCGTAAAAAATTGAAAGTTCTAGTTGCCTTCTTATTAACCGAAAATCGGAGGGCAACTAGGCTTCCTCCCCCGCTCTTTTTTTCTCAAAATCATTCGATCAAAATTATGAGAAAGCCACTTAGCCAAAAAAAAAATAAATATACAAATTTCGTTTTAATTATTCCTCTGCGGAGATCCAAAATCAAAACATGCATTGATTCAAAAACGTTCAGAAATTAAATAAAAAAAACAAGTTTTTTAAATGAAAGTAAGGAGCGACATTAACACTTAAAACAAACAGATATTACTCCGTATATGAAAGGGGATTTTCCTTCTCAACGCCCCGCCCTTTACGCTAAAGTTTTTTTACTGTTTTAAAATGTAGAGTTGAGAGAAAGAGTCAAACTTTAGCGTAAAGAGCGGGGCGTTGAGAAGGAAAAGTCCCTTTCATATACGGAGTAATTTCTGTTCGTTTTAAGTTTTAATGTCGCTCCTTACTTTCATTAAAAAACTTGTTTTTTTTTATTTAATCCTATACAGAGAACTTATAGTTTCCTGGTTTAAACAACAAGAAAAATAAATTTTTGTATGTGTGGCACTGTGTCCTTTTTTTCTTTTTTTCTTTCTTCACTCCTAGCAGGGCACTGAAATATCTTAGAGAGCTATTCAATGGATCATATGAAAGAAAAGTTCTATATCTATTCCACGCATTAACTGACAAGCTAATTGCCCTGATCCAGGCATACTATATGGGTATAAATGCCCAAACCAGAGTTTACCATGGCTTGTCCTCACTTTTCAATTTTGAGCCGGGAGTACGACAAGGATGTATCCTGTTCCTGCTTAACTTTGTGATACGCAGTATCCTCATTTTAATTGATTGGTATCAAGGAGTAAAGACAAGCCTTATTCTCTTGCAACTGGTATAGATTACATCGACGGCATTGACCTCCTTGAGCCTGCTCAAGATGCAGAGTCTATGCTTGGTGACATATCCTCTAGAGATAAATCTGTAAGCTTTCATACAAGTAAACAAAAATTTTTGAGAAGATAAGGACGTGTAGAGTCGAAGATCCATTTAAAATTCATCTTACGTTTAATATATAGTGTTATTAAACCGTGTTCTGGCCTTTTGATCGAAATTATCAGCAAATTTGGTCGTATAAAATATTGTGACCGACTTTCTTATCCCTTGCTTTATTTTTTAAAATTGTGTAGTTTTTCCTGTTTCGTTAATCCCATTCCAGTTTGGTTATCCCCTTTTTAGCTTCATTCTGCGGCCTGTTTAATTTTATTCTGTTTAGTTTTGTCTGTTTAGTGTTTATCCCAATTATTTCATTCTGTTCGCAAAAACATAATTTTTTCTCGAGTCCATTCTTCATTTGCTGGGCTGCGTAAAGCTTGTCATTTGATTAGTGTTTGAACTTTTTCTCCAGGGAGTAATTTTTTAATTTTTTACGATTTTATTGAAAACATTCTACCTTTGCATCAAGGGATTGCACATTCAGTACATCAATCCAAGATTGAATACGATTCAAGCTAGCTAGTCTGTAATAGCCTGGCCAGGCCGGATTTAAAGCTTTGACTCATCTAGGCCGAAGCGTTTTTACTGCTCCATTTTAGTGAGATTTTCAGGGCTATTCCCGATAATTCGAGGATAGTGGAAGCAATGAACAGAACGCAACTGATGAGCTAAAAATAGTGAAAGAGAGGGGTGATACCGAACTGTCATATTCCTGTGTTGTTTTAAAATCGCTTTCTTTGAATAGGCAGCATGATGGTGGAGTGGATTTGGCACTTTGAGGATAAATCACGTCAGCCCAGCATTTTTAAAAAAATAATCACTCAGTGATAATTTATTGCGCCCTCTGGCATTGTGCGCTCCTATGCCCGTCCTATTGGCAAATCCAGGCCTGAGCCAGGCACCATGAATTTAGTAATGTTTGATCTGTTTCTGAATCATTTTTTTCATAATTTGTTTTTATTTTAGTGCTGGAGGTCTAATCCTCGACCAGTTTATCCATAGATTTGATGCATTTGCCGTTTTTCAACCAGTAATCAGTGGAATTGGTGGTAATTTGGTTGCAGTGCAGGCCAGTCGAATATCAACTTGGTTACATAGGTATGGCATCCTTGGACATGTTCCAGAGAAAGCTGGACCTGTTTGTACTACTCCTTGGAGCATTTATTGTAAAGTAAGTGTTGTTGTTGTATCGGATTAACGACGCTTCTTGACTACTAAGGTCCCTGTGTCGGCCTGCAGTGCATTCCTGCAGCATGATCCGATCTCTGGGTCCCGTATTACCAAGCTAAGGTCAAACCCACTGCACCATCACAGGAATGTAAAGTAAGCGTATTAAGGATTACTCATGGCTTCAAAAACTAAATCTTTGAATCCATGCACATGTAGAGGGGGGCCTTGGGCCCTGTTTGTATCCTCTAAAACCTTCAGATTTATACCTTTGTGCAAAGATTGTTTTTTATATTTTTTGTTCAGTTTACAATATCCACAATATGGACCATAGAATGCAAGAAATCATAGTTGCAACGACAGCTGCAACCAAGTAAAGAACAAACCACGGCCCATAGTAACCAAGAATTTAAACATGGGTGAAAAAGCTGTCTAATGGGAAAAAATCACTTTTTATTGCTGATTCAGGAATGTCAACTATTATTTTTATTATTCTTAATAGTTAAAGTTTGTTGCGAGAAGAAAATTTATGAGAATTTCAAAAATTAGGATTAATTACCTCGAAAATGGGGCAGGATGGAAACAAAAAGTATACCATAGCAATTTCCATTGCTGAAAATCCGATATAGAAAAGTTACAGCCCCCCCCCCCTTGAACAGCAGTGAAAATCCCCTTTTTAGGGATTTTTATATGACACTAATGACACTAATGTGACATTTATATGACACTAATGTGTCATATTTTTTATATGACATCCCTTTTTTATGATGACATCCCTTTTTTTTTATTTTTTATGATGATCCCTTTTTTATATGACACTAATGTGTCATATTGCATGTCGCTGTTTTTCTTCACAACTTGCGGGGCACTGGAACATTGAACAGAGCTGTTTTAGGTTCATTTGAATAGAACTTACTACATCTGTGTGCTTTCGTAATTACCAGAACCTATTGTTACTAATAAGACACAAGTTTTGACAAAAACTGCATCATCATAGGCAGCGCAATAGCGCTGCCTTAGTAAAGAACGATGTTGGCATAAGGTATTGTTTATTTAATTTTTTTTTTTTTTTGGTCTTAGACCAGGCCACCTCGTATCGAAAAAGTTGTCTTACAAACCTCAAAAAGAGCTCATTCAAATGGAACTTGATGCACCTAGTTCCCTTTTTAATAGTCGAAAGTGATTGTAGGGCAACTAACCCCCCCTCGCACGCCCACATTTTCCCCAAACACATCCAATCAAAATTTTGAGATAGCCATTTTGCTTAAATTAGTTGAAAAGTCGAAAAATTATGTGTTTGAGGATGACACCACCCCCCACAGCCCTTAGGGCATAGGTTATAAATTATGCCCTTTGTGCATAAAAGCTTTTATAGAAACGTTTGTCGTGGAAACTTCAAAAAGGAATCATTCGATTGGAAATTGAGAGGGCTAGTACCCCCTTTCATAGTCGAAAGTAATCGGAGGGCGAATGCCCCCCAAGCCCATCATTTCTGCAGATACTTCCGGTTTGATATAGTCATTTTGTTCATCTTGGTTGAAAACTCTGGAAATTATGTTTTTGAAGATGGCAACCTCCCACAGCCCTCAGGACAAGGGTTGTAAGTTATGCCCTTGGGGCATATATTCTTATAGAAATTATTGTCGTAAAAACTTCAAAAAGGGCTTATTCGATTGGTAATTGAGAGAACTTGTGGGTTTTTTATCACTCGAAAGTGATCAGAGGGAAGATGTCCCCCACCACACCCATCGTTTCCTAAAACACTTCCAATCAAAATTTTGTGATAGTCATTTTGTTCCACGTAGTTGAAAGTTCCAGAAATTATGTCTTTTAGGATGACAAATTCCCTCCTCCCAGCCCTCGGGGCAAGGGTTGTAAGTTATGCCCTGTGGGCATATAAGGTTTTTGTGAAAAGCGTGGTCATATAAACTTTCGAGGGAGCTCATTGGTTTGGTAATCAGAACCTTTAGTCCCCCTTTTAAGAGTCAAAGTCATCGAAGGGCAGCTATCTCCCCCCCACGCACACACACACGTCGAATTGTCCCAAAATGCATTTAACAGAAATTTCGAGATGGTCATTTTATTCAAAAAAGTCTAAATATAATATAATAAGGCTTTGGGATTGAAATAAACCAGGGTTATATGGGTTTCAGTTATGGCCCGCGGACATGTAAGGATTTTATGAAAGGATGGTTGTATAAACTTCAGAGGAAGCTTATTTGTCTGAAAATCGGAAGTTCTAGTTCCCTTTTAAGAGTCAAAAGTGATAGAGGGCAGCAAGCCCCAACTAGCCCTCTTCACCGAACGAATCTGATCAAATTGTGAGATAGTGATTTTGCTCAAGATAGTCGAAAGAACACATAACAATGCCTCCATGGCTGATAGAATCCCCAAGTGCCTTAGGGATACGGTTGTAAGTCATGCCCTGGGGGCATATACGGTTTTTATGAAATGGGTGGTCATATAAACTTCAGATGGACTGGTTTGATTTGAAATTGGAATTTATAGTGCCCTTTTTAAGAGTCAAAAGTGATTTGAGAGTAACCAGTCCCTCCCCCTACATTCTTCATTTCTCCAGAGATGCCCAATCGAAATTTGGAGATAGCAAATTTGTTCATTGTAGTTGAAGGGCTCGGAAATTGTGTCTTTGAGGAAGACAATCTCGCTCCCATAGCTCTCAGGGCAATGGCTGTAAATTATGCCCTGGGACACATAAGGTTCTTATAGAAAGGGTGGTTGTATATACTTTGGAGGGGATTCATTGGATTGGTAGTCTGTATTTCTAGCACCCTATTTAAGAGTCAAAGTGATCTGAGGGCAGCTATCCCCCCGCTCAACGATTGGAAGTTGAAATGGCTACTACGCTTTTTTATATTCAAAAGCAATTGCAGGCCAACTAACTTTCTCCCACGCCCACCCTTTCCCTAAGCACATCCAATCAAAATTGAGAGGGCTGGTGCCCATTTTGATAGTCGAAAGTAATCGGAAGGCGAATGCCCCCCACGCCTATCATTTCTCCAAATGCTTCCGATTTGATATAGTAATTTTGTTCACCGTAGTTGAAAAGTCTTGAAATTGTGTGTTTGAAGATGACAACCTCCTACAGCCCCCAGGACAAGGGTTGTAAGGTATGCCCTTGAGGCATATATTCTTATAGAAAATGTTGTCGTAAAAACTTCAAAAAGGGCTCATGCGATTGGAAATTGAGAGGACTTGTGGGTTTTTTTATCGGTCAAAAGGGATACCCCAACCCTCCACCGCGCCCATCATTTCCTAAAACACTTCCAATCAAGATCTTGAGATAGTCATTTTGTTCAACGGAGCAAGGGCTGTAAGTTATGCCCTGTGGGCATATAAGGTGTTTTAGAAAGCGTGATCATATAAAATTTGGAGAGGACTCATTTGCTTGGTAATCAGAAGCTGTAATGTCCTTTTTAAGAGTCAAAGCGATCGGATGGCAGCTATCCCCCCCTCCCCATACACACACGCGTCGTATTGTCCCAAAATGCATCTAACAGAAATTCCGAGGTGGTCGTTTTATTCAAAATAGTCTAAATATTATATAATAAGGCTTTTGGGATTGAAATAAACCAGGGTTCATGGTTTTTAAGTTATGCCCCGTGGACATGTAAGGACTTTATGGAAGGATGGTTGTATAAACTTTAAAGGAAGGTTATTTGGTTGAAAATTGGAAGTTCTAGTTCCCGTTTAAGAGACAAAAGTGATGGAGGGCAGCAAGCCCCAACTAACCCTCTTCACCGAAAGAATCAGATCAAATTGTGAGATAGCGATTTTGCTCAAGATATTCGAAACAAGATACTTCTTGGGGGGGGGGGGGAAATATAGTAGCTGTTGGTGACACTCCAACAGCTAGTATATATATATATATATATATATATATATATATATATATATATATATATATATATATATATATATATATATATATATATATATATATATAATATATATATAATTCGGCATTGACAACCAGCTGAAACAACATGGAAGTATAATCTCTCACCTAATTCTGTTAAACACTGCAGTACAGTATCAGTTCCGACCACAGCTATAGGGCCCTGTTAGTTCCAATCACATTTTTCATGT